>NW_024832105.1:0-1353 GCF_019175285.1 Sceloporus undulatus
AAAAAAAATAGATTTGGCATTGCCCCTAACTATTTTCATTCTTGTAGAAACAGGGTTGGCTGCCAAATTTTCAAAGTTGCAAGTCCCTGTGATATCAATGGGAGAGAGTTAAGCATGTTTGAAATCAAACTAGAAGTATTTATATTTGGCCAGATTGCATCTGCCATGAATAGGAGAGAAGATTATCCAGGGTTGAGGTAAAACTAGCTCTAAGCAAGACACTGCTGGCTTGCTTTGACATTAACATGTATATCCTCAAGGAAATAATAATTAAGGGATGTTTTCCAGAAATCCAGGTGTTGTGAATTGAGTTTGGAACATCCTGCTGTAAGTCTGTATGTGAGCCATCAGCTTTTTCTTTAGAATACAAGGAAGTTCTTTGGGCTCAAAAACCCTCACGCATTCTTAATTGGAGTCAAGAGTGTACCAAGAAAAGAATGAAACACATAAACATGCCATTTTGGAATCCCACTCCTAAGGTTTTTCTATTCCCTGAATGGTCTCGATCTCACATAAAAGATTGAAACAGCTATTGCATATGTAAATATTGGCAGCTTTAAGGGAATTCTTTTCAACCCAAAGCCAAGGGAGAGAATGACCACTGCCTTTGTTCATCTCCAGAGGGACTTGTTTACAAGACTCTGAATCTCTTGTGAGCAGCTTAATGCAGCTGTAAATTAACTCTGCTTGAGGCACAAAAAGAGTAAAAAACCAGAACCATACTCATCTGTGTTTCACCACATTTTCACAATTTCCATTCCCCTTGCCTCTATTTAGAACAAAGAAAAATATACAAAGACTATGCTTTTCTTACTTCCTTGAGTCTTTCAGTTAGATCTACAAAAAACACGTAATTAGTTATGTGTGCCCAAGTAGCTTCAGATGTGTGTTTTTAAAACTCAGTATACTTTTACCTTTACCTTTATCCTATCCTAAACCAACTGGCAAACCTCTTTTTATTCTATGGGAATTTAAGAAGCAGTTTGGTGAACTTTCTCCGATTCAATTACAACCCCCCCCCCCATTGAAACAAATGATTTAAAAACAATTATTTTACTAAACTGATTCCCATCAGAGTCTACTAGACCTAGACCTTCCTAGAACTAGACGCTTCTTTGTCACATGGGCTCCTCATTGGCAGTCGCTTCTCACCCTTTCCTCTAACTAGCCTTACTAGAAGCACTAGGGAACCCTGGAACTGGAGACTGACATCTAGATGCTGCTAGTGGTGGGCAGGAGGAGAAGGCCAGCAGAAATTAAAATATTGAAATACACATAAGGATTTCCATGTGGTTCATGTGTGCATGAATTTAAGTGGTACACAGGCAAAGCCCTCTCTTTTACATTCTCAAC
>NW_024832106.1:0-506 GCF_019175285.1 Sceloporus undulatus
GAGTCCCAGGACCTCTTCACAATGGTCTGGAGAGAAGGAAGGAGAGGCAGGCACGGCGGAGTGGGCACCCGTCCGTGCACCCGACGCTCAACCGGGTCCTCGGCGTCGTCTTCCGCGGAAGCGAGCTCGATGTCGAGGGCCCTCGCCATCTTGACGACGTGCTCGGTGAAGGACCGGACGTCATCCGAAGGGGAAGACGGCTCAGGGTTGTGCATCCTCTGGGGAGAGGGTGGGTCCGAGAGAACATCCTCGTCCGAGGGTGCCTCAGAAGGAAGCAGCGGCTCGTCCTCGGAGTCCAGGTCGGAGGAGAGAGGGTCCGTCACTCGAACCTGGGATCTCGGGCGGGTTGGAGCGAGGTCAGCTGAAGACCGGGAGCGTCTGCGAGATGGAGACGGCGACCTCTCATAGACCAATACCGTCGGGACCGATCTGGACGGGGTGGCCCGGTCTATGGGACGAGGGTTCAGTCTGGTGAACTCCCTCAAGGCTCTGTCCTCCGAAACCGA
>NW_024832106.1:606-1352 GCF_019175285.1 Sceloporus undulatus
CCGGACTTGTCGTGGTGCCTCTTCTTCCCAGGCTTGGGAAGCTCCTCCGTTGGGAAGAATGGGTTGTCCGGGAGGTCCAAGAGGACAGCAGCCGCTGTCGACGACGAAGGCCTTGGGGACTTCGACCCCTCCACAGGCCCAGCCAGGTCCTTAGGCTTCGCATGGCGCGATTCCTTGGATGCCTTGGAGGATGAAGGCGATACAAGGTGGACCTCCGGCTCGGTGGCCTTCCTCGGATGTGAGCCCTCCGATCCCTTCTTCGGTTTGGAGGTCGGCCCGGTACCCTCAGTCCCCGACGACTTGTGGGGGCGCTTGGAGGGTTTGTCGGTGGCACTGGGCGGTTTGGAGCCACGGGCCACATCGGAGGTGGCGGAAGGGGTCCCGGCCGGGACACACACCACGCTGGGAACGGCGGCTCTCCCAGATCCAACGCTGGACACACTGGCCCAAGAAGATGAGGTGGGGGGCGCCGAAGGTGGGACAGAAGACGACCGCGAACCTCCCTCTTGCACCTTTCCCAGGGCGATCGCTGAAGTGAGCCGGGACTCACGGTTTTTCCGGGCCTGGGAGGAGAGGGATCTGCAGAGCAGGCAGGCCTTGGTGTCGTGGTCCTTGCCCAGGCACAGCAGGCAGGAGGAGTGCGGGTCCTGGACGGGCACCTTGCCCCCGCAAATGTCGCACTTTTTGAAAGGTGCAGGAATTTCCGAAGTCGTCAAAGCCAGAGGAGAATCCGAAAACGAGGTCAA
>NW_024832107.1:0-1352 GCF_019175285.1 Sceloporus undulatus
GATAGATAGATAGATAGATAGATAGATAGATAGATAGATAGATAGATGCATACACTATGTGACCCTTGGTTGAGGGGGGAGTGATAATAAACACCCCCCTTGAGAAAAGTTGGCAGATTGAGTTTGGATTGCAGAGCAGGAGAGGGTCTAGTGGTCTCAGAAAGGGAGAATAGTAGAATAGGGAGTCTAGTAGTGAGAGATTCAGAGTTAGCCGGACTCTGGAAGAGGGGTCTCAGTCGATTAATATCCCCTGGGCTATCATAGCCTGTGGGGCTGAGTTACTAATAGAAATAGAAGAACCAACCTGTAACTAAATAACCAAGCAAGTCAACAATAACGATTTCATGTCCAAGTTACATTTTACCATTGTTTTAAAATAAATTTTTGTTGCTGTTTAAACATCCACTTGGCCTGAGTTTTGAAACACAAAAAAATGCTACCAAACACTAAGAGTTTAGAGTGGTCGTCATATAATTTGGTGGCAGCAGTGGGATTTATGAAAACCCCATAAGATTGCCATCTTAAGAAAGGAATAAGATGAAGGAGTGTTTCCTTCGCACCCATGCACTCCCATGCCAGCATTCTCTGAAGATGCCAGCCACAGATGCAGGCGAAACGTCAGGAATACTCTTGCAGGACACGGCCACATAGCAGAAGAAACAATGTTTGGGGGAGACAATTTGAAGCTGAGTGGGGAAGTAGTGTCTCTGCGGAAGGTATTTGGGGTCAACTCTTCACCTCTCTCATTGAGTGCTTCCTTACCTGGGAGAAAAGTGGGAAACTGGTTGAACCCCTCATCACCTCAGTCCTTCCTCACCAAAGCTTTGCCTTTTGCACTTGGGTCACCTTGAGAGCAGCAACCAGGCAGCTTCCACAAAGCTGGCATGGGCAAGAGGCTTCTTGGTCACTGCTCAACCAGCTGCTCCCAAGGTGATCGGATGCAAAGGGACAAACAACGGAGATTGTTCATTTTGAATTTACAGTAGACCTATTCTCAATAAATAGGCATTGGGGGAAGTGCTAGGGTTGTCACCCTAGAGCAGTGGTTCTCAACCTTTGGTCTTCTAGACTTTTTGAGACTTCAACTCACAGAATTCCTGAACAATGAGCATAGTGACTGATACTTCTAGGAATTGAAGTCCAAAACATCTGGAGGCCCAAAGGTTGAGAACCACTGCCATGCAGGAACTCTCAATCAAAGCATCCCCAACAGATGGCCATCCAGCCTCTGCTTAAAGACCTCCAAGGAAGGAGACTCCACTACACTCCGAGGAAGGAGTGTGTTCCACTGTCAAACAGCCCTTACTGTCAGGAAGTTCCTCCTAATGTTGAGGTGGAATCTCTTTTCCTGG
>NW_024832108.1:0-1352 GCF_019175285.1 Sceloporus undulatus
TACGTAAAGATGGCGGCGCCCGTATAAACAGGGCGCCGCCATCTTGTACGTATTCAATACGTACTAGGGTTAGGGGGGTGCGGAAGCACCGCCCCTTCCTAACCCTAGTACGTATTGATGACGTACTATTTGGCAGTCTGTAAACCGCCATAGTGTCTAGATCAAGGGAAGTAATAGTGCCACTCTGTTCTGCATTTATCAAGCCTCACCTGTAATGCTGTGTCCAGTTCTGGGCACAAGAATTCAAAAAGTATGTTGAGAAGCTGGAGCATATTCAAAGGAGGGTGACAAAAATGGTGATGAGTCTTGAAACCATGACCTATGAGGAAAGACTTAGGGAACTGGGTATGTTTAGAGGTGATATGATAGCCCTTTTTAGATATTTGAAGGGGTGTCACATTAAGGATGGAGCAAGCTTGTTTTCTGCTGCTATAGAGAATAGGACATGGAGCAATGGATGCAAACTGCAGGAAAAGAGGTTCCACCTAAACATTAGGAGGAATTTCCTGACAGTGAGAGGTGCTCGATAGTGGAACACATTCCCTCGGAATGTGGTGGAGTCTCCTTCTTTGGAGGTTTTTAAACAGAGGCTGGATGGTCATCTGTCAGGGATGCTTTGATTTTGAGTTCCTGCATGGTAGGGGGTTGGACTGGATGGCCCTTGTGGTCTCTTCCAACTCTATGATTCTGCGATTCTATTATTCTACAGAAGAAGGAGACTCCAGCTCACTCCGAGGGGGAGTGTTTCACTGTAGAACAGCTCTTACTGTTAGGAACTTCTTCCTAATTTTGAGGTAGAATCTCTTTTCCTGTAATTTGAATCCATTGCTCCGGGTCCCATTCTCTGGAGCAGCAGAAAATAAGCTAGCTCCAGCCTCAATATGACATCTCTTCAAATATTTGTATCCATTCACCCCTTTTAGTGGAGAAGTATAAATTCTCGGCCCTTCTTATTCACGGATTTTTTATACACAGATTCAAGCATATACGGTTTGAAAATGTTCCAAAAAAGTATAAATTTACCTTGATTTTCCATTTTTTATAAGGGACACCATTTTGCTATGTCATTATATTTAATGGGACTTCAGCATACACGGATTTTGTTATACACGAGGGATCTTGGAACCAAACCCCAGCGTATAACAAGGGTCCACTGTACAAGTGAAAAACCTCAAATGATCTTGTATGTTGACACTCATAAAAATAATGTCCTAGAGTCTCCAAAGTTAACTTTATTATATGCCTCTATAGTGTCCTCATCGCTTCAGTACAGTGGTACCTCGGGATACGAAATGCGCGGGTTACGAAATTTCCGGGTTACGAAAAAAAATCCATTAAAAAAAACTGTTCCG
>NW_024832109.1:0-1352 GCF_019175285.1 Sceloporus undulatus
AAAGAAAGAAGTTGGCAGCATGAGCTTCCAGAGGCATTTGGATATAATAATAATAATAGTGTAGAGAGACCTTGTAGCCTCTTTGAGACTGACTAAAGAAAGAAGTTGGCAGCATGAGCCTTCCTTCCTAGACTGCAGTCTGTTTCCTCAGAGGCATTCAGTGGGGTGGTAAGCCAGAGACAGAGTTATAGGGCACATATATACATAGGGCACCGAGGGCATACATAAGTCTATCCCTGGCTTAATACACCTCTGAATGCCTCTGAGGAAGCAGAGTGAAGCCTAGGAAAGCTCATGCTGCCAGCTTCTCTCAGTCAGTCTCAAAGGGGCTACAAGGTCTCTCTACAGATTGACAGGGCGGTATCTTCGAATCCCCCCTTCAGAGTGTCACTTGGTACAGTCCGCCCTCCCTCCCTCCCTCCCTCCCCCCCCCACTGACGCTATTGGTCCCTCCCTGATCTCGCTCGTCTTGCACGCGCCCAGGAACTCAATCCTCCTCCCCCTCCCAATCCCTGCTCAGGAAGCCACGTGACCAGAAACGGTCGCGGACTCGCGTCTGGCCCCTCCCCTCTCTCTGACTGAGTGTGTTTTTTTGATGAAGGGGCTCGCCTCCATTTCCTGCCTTCTCCAGGCCCGCGCATGCGCAGAAGGTTCGGCTGAGCTGTCTCCGCCGCCGTCCTTCCGGGTGGGGTTGGCAAAGGAAGGCGAAAGGTCCCCCTTTGGCAGCCATGGCTTGTGCTCTGGCGCCTTTCTGCACCTTCCAGGACTTGGAGTCGGCCAGGGACTTCCTCTGCTCGCACCTCCGTCAGGGAGGCGGCCCTGGAGCTGCTGGTGCTGCTGCCGGTGGGGCTGGCAAGGAAAGCGGAGGTGAGTTCGGAAGCGTAGCGCATAAAGAGCACTCCTCTGGACACCAGTTCATGCTTTTGAGCCCTGCTCAAAATGGAGGACGTGTTGGGATTCCCCCTTGTTCCAAAGGAGGATGACATGGAGGACTTGTAAGCAAAGTTCATGCTTTTTGTAGCTCCTGGACACAAGGCTGGAATGGAGGAGAGGTCCTGGGGAAGGAAGATGTAAGGCAGGGGTAGGCAACCTTTTTGAGCCGGGGCTGGGTTGGTGTCCCTCAGACAACTGGGGGGGCCGAAGCCGGGGGGTGGAGCTTCCACCCCCGGGGGCGGGGCCGCATGCTGGAGGAGGAGCTTCCACCCCCAGGGGCGGAGCTTCCACCCCCAGGGGCGGAGCTTCCACCCCCAAGGGCCATGCCACCTCCTCTTTGCCGGCCCCTGACGGGGCCCCAGGCCCTGTCAGAGGCCAGGAAAGAGCCGGCGGGGACCGCCAGCGCTGGAGGCCTCCCC
>NW_024832110.1:0-719 GCF_019175285.1 Sceloporus undulatus
TTTAAAGGCTGCAATAGATTCCTCCCAGAGGACCTGAGGGTGCGAGGGGGATTATATGGAAGCAGGCGATACCTCAAATAGGTTGGACCCAAGCCATGTAGGGCTTTAAAAGTTATAACCAACACCTTGTACTGTGCCCGGAAACTAATAGGCAGCCAGTGAAGAGATTTTAAGATGGGTGTAATTTGGTCACTCCTAGTTTTTCCGGCGACCAGCTGGCTGCCATATTTTGCACTAGTTGAAGTTTCCAGACTAGACACAAGGGTAGCTCCATGTAGAGCGCGTTACAGAAATCAAGTCGTGAGGTTACCAGTGAATGTACAATAGTTTCTAGGTCCTTTACTTCCAGGAAAGGGCGCAGCTGGCGTATTAGCCAAAGCTGATAGCAGGCACTCCTGATTGTCGCATTCACTTGGTTCGTCATGTGAAGCGACGGATCTAGGAGCACCCCCAGACTGCGAACACAGTCCTTTGTGGAGAGCGTGACCCCATCTAGGACTGGAGGTTGCAACCCTATACCTGGTTTGGGGGCCCCTACTGTAAGTACCTCCGTTTTGTCTGGATTCAGCTTGAGTTTGTTTTTCCTCAGTCAGCCCATTACCGCTTCAAGACATTGATTGAGGAGAGAAATGCCATTTGTTGTCATAGCTGCTGATCGGGACATGGAGAAATATATTTGGGTGTCATCAGCGTACTGATAACACCCAAATATATTTCTC
>NW_024832110.1:819-1352 GCF_019175285.1 Sceloporus undulatus
ACTGTAAGTACCTCCGTTTTGTCTGGATTCAGCTTGAGTTTGTTTTTCCTCAGTCAGCCCATTACCGCTTCAAGACATTGATTGAGGAGAGAAATGCCATTTGTTGTCATAGCTGCTGATCGGGACATGGAGAAATATATTTGGGTGTCATCAGCGTACTGATAACACCCTGCCCCATGTCTGCGAATGATTTCTCCCAGCGGCTTCATATAAATGTTAAATAGCATCGGGGACAGTATGGTGCCTTGAGGGACGCCACATTTAAGCTCCGTTTTTGAGGAGCGACTCTCCCCAAGCATCACCCTCTGGAATCTACCCGAAAGGAAGGACCGGAACCAGTGGAGTGCAGTGCCACCAATTCCTAACTCTCCCAGGCATTCCAAGAGGATGTTGTGATCTACTGTATCGAAGGCTGCTGAGAGGTCTAGAAGCACCAACAGGGTCACGCTTCCTCTGTCAATGCCTAGACGAAGATTGTCAGCCAGAGCAACCATGGCAGTCTCCACCCCATATCCTGTCCTGAAGCCGGTTTG
>NW_024832111.1:0-1352 GCF_019175285.1 Sceloporus undulatus
TCTTTAAACAGAGGCTGGATGGCCATCTGTCAGGGATGCTTTGATTTGGATTTCCTGCATGCAGGTGGTTGGACTGGATGGCCCTAGTGGTCTCTTCCAACTCTATGATTCTATGATTCTATGATCTGGGTGAAATTGTGTCCAGTTGGCACAGATGCATATTTTGTTCTACGAGGCTGAAAATAAACCATTTTACATTGAACAGTGTAAATCAGCTCCACAATAGTTTGTATGGCTATGGATCTTGCACTGTTATCGAATTCTTAATCAGAAGCCCATATAATGTTCATATTGATGCATGTTAGTCGAGTGCAATTATACAGTGGACCCTTATTATACGCTGGAGTTTGGTTCCAAGATCCCCCGTGTATAACAAAATCCGTGTATGCTCAAGTCCCATTAAATATAATGACAGAGCAAAATGGTGTCCCTAATGAAAAATGGAACATCAAGGTAAATTTATACTTTTTTGGAACATTTTCAAACCGTGTATGCTTGAATCCGTGTATAAAAAATCCGTGTATAAGAAGGGCCGACTGTACCCAGTAATTCTAGTTCTGTTACACCTGTATTAATGTTCTTCTGTTCACTGAAAAGATATCTGTCTTAGTCCATAACAGAAGATTGGTTTTGTATCAGATTTACTGCTAGGAAAATCTAATATCCATAACTATCCTATTCCATACTCCATGATCAGCATGTCTGTATACTATTCTACTATTCAGTCTGCCTTTGGTATCCACAGATTCCTCATCCACGGATTCAATTATCCACAGCTTGAAAATATTTTTTTAAATATAAATTTTAAAAAGCAAACCTTGATTTTTGCCATTTTATATAAGAGACACCATTTTATTCTACCATTGTATTTAATGGGATTTGAATATCTATGGATTTTGTTATCCATGCAAGAGTCCTGGGAACAAGTGGCTACCAAAGGCCCACTGTAAATGGAAATAAATGTTGCAATAGACCACAGATTGGGAGTTGATCCTTCCCTTGCAAGACATGGGTATATCTCTATTTCTCCATTTGGACTTCAGAGTGAAGCTATTTTAACAAACCAGGAAGTTCTCCTCTGTAGCTTGGCTCTGTGGGAGAAGTGGGCTGGGGGAAGTGATCAGGTTTGTGGCTTTCCCTTACCAAGAAACCATTGTGGATTTATTAAAATGTGCCATTTTAGGAATCATAAGTTTAAATATAGTTTTAACAGGGTGTGAAGTTAGGAGCTAATGTACAGCCTTGGTTGTGCATGTGTAGAATAGTTGGCATTTACTGTATCTGTTTTTATTTACATTCACACATGAGTAAAAAGTTTGGCTTTTTGATCTAAAGAGCAAAATACTTTCCTA
>NW_024832112.1:0-626 GCF_019175285.1 Sceloporus undulatus
AACAAAAACATTCTCGGGCCAAACGGGGATTTATAATTAAGAATCATTTGCATCTTCTATTGAATCACTTTCTAGTATTTCTTGGCATGCTGACATTGCCACCACAAATGTACCAGGGATCCTGGGGAGTTACCACACTTCCAGCAGACCAAATTTTGGTGTTTGTAAATTTTGGAGAGCTTTAAAGGAGTTAGATGCCACCTATTCTGCATCTTGTAATAATTTTCTCTGATTGCTATACAAGCAGTATATTTCATTCGGACCCACCAGTTTTCCCCCCACTGTTCTAAGGGTAAATTTTCACCCAAATCTTGTGCCCATTTTATCATTGACGGCTTAATTTGCTCGTCATGCATTTGAAGGTTTCACAAATACTTATAATAAATAATAATAAATAAAATTTTTATTTTTATCCCGCCCTTCCAGGGATCAGGGCGGCTAACAACAAGATTAAAATACATACTGCTGGAAAGTTAAAAACCATAAAACACAATAACAAATAAAAAGCCCCTATAGCCCAACCTCATGGCCACGGAAGAGGAGGGAGGCCCACAGGATATTTATTTGGGGAATGCCTGCTGGAATAGGAAGGTTTTGAGATCCTTCCTAAATTGGGCCAGGGTGGT
>NW_024832112.1:726-1352 GCF_019175285.1 Sceloporus undulatus
AACAAAAACATTCTCGGGCCAAACGGGGATTTATAATTAAGAATCATTTGCATCTTCTATTGAATCACTTTCTAGTATTTCTTGGCATGCTGACATTGCCACCACAAATGTACCAGGGATCCTGGGGAGTTACCACACTTCCAGCAGACCAAATTTTGGTGTTTGTAAATTTTGGAGAGCTTTAAAGGAGTTAGATGCCACCTATTCTGCATCTTGTAATAATTTTCTCTGATTGCTATACAAGCAGTATATTTCATTCGGACCCACCAGTTTTCCCCCCACTGTTCTAAGGGTAAATTTTCACCCAAATCTTGTGCCCATTTTATCATTGACGGCTTAATTTGCTCGTCATGCATTTGAAGGTTTCACAAATACTTATAATAAATAATAATAAATAAAATTTTTATTTTTATCCCGCCCTTCCAGGGATCAGGGCGGCTAACAACAAGATTAAAATACATACTGCTGGAAAGTTAAAAACCATAAAACACAATAACAAATAAAAAGCCCCTATAGCCCAACCTCATGGCCACGGAAGAGGAGGGAGGCCCACAGGATATTTATTTGGGGAATGCCTGCTGGAATAGGAAGGTTTTGAGATCCTTCCTAAATTGGGCCAGGGTGGT
>NW_024832113.1:0-746 GCF_019175285.1 Sceloporus undulatus
CCTTCTTGGCTCCGCTCCGTGCGAAGCCAAGCGCCGACTGAGGGGACAGGGCCGACAACGTGGCCTTAAATAAAGGCCTAGGCCCCGCCCCCTCCAACGTGCAGTGCGGGGCTCCTCCTCCAGGGCAGCTCAACCAATGAGCTGCCCTGGAGGACCGGAAGCTCCGCACCACAAAGTCCGGCTCCCAGAGCGTCGCGGGGCGGAAGGGCCGCCCCTTTCGCCCCGCGCACCAATAGGGAGCCGGGCAAGCCCCAGAGCATTCTGAGGCTTGTAGTTTTTTGCCGATTCTTCGGCAAAATGGCCTGCCCCGCAGCGAGGCAGCCTGGATTTGCCTTAGATGCTGCTGCAAAAACCACACAACACCAACTTGGAAGAAAGGCCACAACTTTATTAGCAAGCCATTGGTATGGGTTGGCACAAAGCATGAGGTCAGGATCTGCGAAATCAAACAACCCGATGTTGTCTGATTAACCAACCTGGCACCCACCAGGCGCTTGGGATGACCTAGGGGCTAAGGAACACAAATTGACCGCAAACCGTGCCATGCGTTCACATATTCACTAAGCCCCTAGTCACCGGGAGGCGCACCCGCGTTATGGCCCCCGCAATGGCCATACGCCTGCCCAATTTGCCCCCGGGTACCTAGTGACTCCCAGACCAGAGCACCATGGCCCTGGTACCTACACCGTGCCGATCCTGGCCTATGCTGCCGCCCAAAGTTGTGACAAAAAACCCATAAGACAGCG
>NW_024832113.1:846-1352 GCF_019175285.1 Sceloporus undulatus
GGTACCAGGGCCATGGTGCTCTGGTACCTACACCGTGCCGATCCTGGCCTATGCTGCCGCCCAAAGTTGTGACAAAAAACCCATAAGACAGCGGTGGATGGGCGGGGGAAGCTACTCCAGTCTTCCTCCCTTCCTGCTTGGCTCCGCTCCGTGCGAAGCCAAGCGCCGACTGAGGGGACAGGGCCAACAACGCGGCCTTATAAAGGCCTAGGCCCCGCCCCCTCCAACATGCAGTGCGGGGCTCCTCCTCCAGGTCAGCTCAACCAATGAGCTGCCCTGGAGGACCAGAAGTCCCACACCACAAAGTCCGGCTCCCAGAGCGTTGCGGGGCGGAAAGGACCGCCCCTTCCACCCCGCGCGCCAATAGGGAGCCGGGGCAAGCCCCAGAGCATTCTGGGGCTTGTAGTTTTTTGCCAATTCTTCGGCAAAATGGCCTGCCCCGCAGCGGGGCAGCCTGGATTTGCCTTAGATGCTGCTGCAAAAAACCACACAACACCAACTTGGAA
>NW_024832114.1:0-557 GCF_019175285.1 Sceloporus undulatus
TCACGATGCCTAGGGGAAAGCTGTTGGAAGAGGTAGGTCTTCAGCTTTTTCCTAAACAGGTCAAGGGAGGTAACTGAGCGGAGCTCGCCAGGAAGAACGTTCCAAAGCTGTGGGGCCAAGTTGGAAAATGCCCTCTGTGCAATCAAGGTGTACTTCGTATCAGGAACCCTCAACAATTGCTTCCCGGCCGATCTGAGAGCACGGGGCGGATTATATGGGGAGAGGCGGTCCTCCAAGTACTCCATGCCTTCTTAGAGTGGTGGGGGATTAGGGGATGGGGAATTGGAGAGGGCCCTGGTTATGTTCCTGTAGATAGATGTGAAATGAGTGCATCATAAATAAATAAATATACAAATAATCTGCTGAAACCTCCAGAGTTCTCCAGTGCTTTTCCCCATCATCAGCTCCTTTCCCAAGAAGGCTGCATCTGCACTATAGAAATAAGGCACTTTGACACCGCTTTAACTCTCATGGTTCCATCCTATGGAATCCAGGGATTTGAAGTTTGTTGTTGCATGATTGCTCTCTGGCAGAGAAGGCTAAATGTCCAAAGGTAA
>NW_024832114.1:657-1352 GCF_019175285.1 Sceloporus undulatus
AAGCCTGTTGGAAGAGGTAGGTCTTCAGCTTCTTCCTGAACAGGTCAAGGGAGGTAACCGAGCGGAGCTCGCTGGGAAGAGAGTTCCAAAGCCGAGGGGCAGAGTTAGAAAATGCCCTCTGTGCATTCACGGTGTACTTCGTATCAGGAACCCTCAACAATTGCTTCCCGGCCGATCTGAGAGCGCGGGGCGGATTATATGGGGAGAGGCGGTCCTCCAAGTACTCCATGCCTTCTTAGAGTGGTGGGGGATTAGGGGATGGGGAATTGGAGATGGCCCTGATTATGTTCACGTAGATAGATGTGAAATGAGTGCATCATAAATAAATAAATCATCTGCTGAAACCTCCAGAGTTCCCCAGTGCTTTTCCCCATCATCAGCCCCTTTCCCAAGAAGGCTGCATCCGCACTATAGAAATAAGGCACTTTGACACCGCTTTAACCGCTCAGTTCTATGGAATCCTGGGATTTTACCTTTGGACATTTAGCCTTCTCTGCCAGAGAGCAATCATGCAACAACAAACTTCAAATCCCTGGATTCCATAGGATGGAACCATGAGAGTTAAAGCGGTTTCCTGAGTCGGTTATAAAAGGGTAGAAGCACCCAAGTCGAAATTTTATCCTGTTAAAAATGGTTTTGCTTTTTAAAATATAAGGTGTTTGTTTTTCTGTCTAATCCTTATTCTTGTTGTTGTT
>NW_024832115.1:0-1352 GCF_019175285.1 Sceloporus undulatus
TTATTATTATTATTATTATTATTATTATTATTATTATTATTATTCTCACCCAGAGTTAGAGGGCATAAGAGTGGAGTGGAGTCATCACTGTTGTATATAATGCTGAAATGCATTATAGTACTTTTAGCCACAAAAGAATTATGGTGCATTTAGCCATTTCTTGCCAAATTTATGAGGCAAATGCCATTTTCAAAACCAGTTCTGGGGAGCACTCTGGACGTGAGGGCCTCTGGGCCCACCCCCAATTTAGATCTAGAAATGGTCTCCCATATGCCCAACATTTCACAGACAGGAAAAGCAAGGCACGTGTGGACAAGCAACACCAGAAGGTGGTGAGGATGACAAAGGTTGTTTAGGAGGAAGATCACACAAGCTAGGAAGGGCACAGCAGTTTGCTTTTGCCTCAGCCTCCTGGCAAGGGAAGACCCTGGCAACATATCTCCTCTCCTGTCCCCCTTTTTGAGTTGATGGGGTGCAAACACCTTGGAAGTCACTTTGCAGCAACCCAAGACAGCTGAGGAGAAGGGGTAAAGTGGGAGGAGGAAAGAGAAACCGGGACATTTTTGAAAGCCCCTGAAAAAGTGGGGTGACAGAGCATTAACCAGGACTTTCTCTGCCAAACTGGGACAATATGTTCTCCACTTGCTTTCATGAGCTTGCCCAGCAGTGACACAAATGAAACTAATAGTCAGGATGGCGACTCACCAAAGAGTTGTTGTACTTCGACAGCCTTTTTCTCTTGGAGCTCAACTCCTTCTGCTTGGCCTCTGTGTTGGCCATTAGGTGGGAAGGGGTCCTAGTGACCCTGCACTTGGGTCTCTTCCAGCAAATTATGCCCCTTAGCTTAGTATACAAGGAGGCCAAGATGAAGTTCCTGAGAAAAGAGACTAGAGTTAGGCTTGGTTTGTCAAGAAACCCTGCATCACTCAAAGATACAGAGAAGAGCATGCTGCTGGTGAGATACGCAGGTGACATATGCCTCCTTTGGGCCAATGCAGAGGTGGGTATCCCTTTCCTCCCTCTGCACCAAACAAAGCCCTCTGGACCTAGCATATATTAACTGCAGCTCGTCTACACAACAGATACTCCATGTTAAAACACTTTTGACGTTGCTATGTTGCGCAGCACGTGAGGCAACACGTTAACGTATGGCGCCAGATTCTCCACCTTGACTGTAGTCAGTAGCTTGTGAGCTGAAGAAACACCTGTCGCTTTATCACTGAGCAAAGAGACACTGTAATCTTCTCTCAGATGAGGCTTTTATTCATATAAGAAGGTCCACTGTGTACAACACTATATACATCTACACCCTCCACCATCCACACCAGTAACAACCCACTCTGAGGCACACA
>NW_024832116.1:0-1352 GCF_019175285.1 Sceloporus undulatus
GCAGTCCTGAGATGCGACTTATCAGGGCGCCATTACCAACCCGGAAGCCCCAGGTCATTTTGAATCTTGATCCTGTCCTCTGGAGTATTAGCTACTCTTCCTAATTTGGTATTATCTCCAAATTTGATAAGTATTCCCCCAATTCTGTCATTCAAGTCATTGATAAAGATGTTGAATAGCACTGGCCCCTGGACAGAGCCCCACTGGTCACTTCTCTCCAGGATGAAAAGGAGCCACTGTTGAATATCCTTTGGGTTTGGCCAGTCAACCAATTACAAATCCATGTAACAGTTTCCTTGTCCAGCTTGTTTCATGTTTTTGTTTTATATACTGTTTAATTTGGTTAACTGCTATTTTAGCTATGAGATTCTATGATATGAGGTACGCTATAAACCTTTTAATAAATGAACAGGTATTTCAATCCTATATATTCATATTATCAGACATAACTCCAGAGAGTGTTAGCCTTTTGGATGCCAGAAAGTTCCTCTCCTTCTTCAGAGCAAGAAGCAACACTTCAGCTGCCTTCTAGAAGATAAAGCAAAAAGGCTCTCAAAAGGACTGAAGCCTTGGACAAGTCACATTCTCTCAGCCTCAGAGGATGTCCATGGGAAACCCACTCTGAAGGAACCTGCCAAGAAAACCCCTTCAGAGACTCCCATAAGGTCACCATAAGACCTGGAAACAACTGGAAGGCAGACACCAAGAACAACATTGGGAAATAGGTGCAAGCCTTGCCTTGGGAAAGTGTAATGACTGGGCTCCAGTCAATGGAGGTCTTCTTCAGGCAGAAAAGGGAGGTTTATGCCAATGCAGAATGACATCACTGCTACGGAAGGCTCTCTTGACCAATCAGAGACCAGGATAAAGGTTTTTCTGGAAGCTTCCATGAGAAGGAGATATAAGGCCTGAGAGACCAAGAGACAGTTGGGGGAATTGTGTCGGTTGGAGATTGAGAGAGAGAGTTAAAGAGCGGATCTTGGAAGTTAGTCTCAGAATTGGACACTTAGGTTTATTTATTTCTTTAATAGCTTGCAGGAACTGAACATTATATACAGTACTTACAAATATTGTAACTGCAAGAATCTTAATATCTGGTAGGACTTATATTTCAGTTATATTTTGTTATTTATAGTAAATATCTCCTTGGAGTATCTACTACTCGACGCTCCTTTTACATTTGTCTTGGATCGGTTAATGCTTGGAAGATCAGTAAAGAAGTAGAAATAAGGTTCCTTAACTGGTCCCAGTGTAGGTTAAGGGAAACCCTTTTATAATTCACTGGATGATGGCATCGGGATTTAAGGAAGTTAAGAGTCTTCTGGGCTAAGAGCCATAATGTCTAAATGTCT
>NW_024832117.1:0-1352 GCF_019175285.1 Sceloporus undulatus
CCTGGGATTTGTAGTTTGTTGTGGCATGAGAGCTCTCTGGCAGAGAAGGCTAATGTCCCAAAGGTAAAATCCCAGGATTCCACAGGATGGAGCCAGGAGAGTTCACACACTTTAGAACTGGATTATTTCTGTAGTGCAGATACAACCTGAGTCGGTTTTAAAAGGGAAGAAGCACCCATGTCTTGTTTTTACCTTCCTAATAATGGTTTTCCTTTAAAAAAAGTAGTTTGTATTTCAGTCTAATCCATATTCTTCTTCTTGTTGTTTGTTTCTATATTTGTTTGTTTCATTCTTGGTAATATGAGTTATTCTGGTCTGTCTCCTTCCTTCTTCCCTGAAAATCTATTAAGAAGAAAACTGAGGAGACTTTTAAAACCTCCCAAAGGAGCCACTCTTGGCCTTTTTGGGGGACAAGCCTCCTCTTAGAAGCCAAAGCCCAATGTTTGTTAAGAATAAGAATATGGCTTGTATTAAAACTATCCTCCCCATTTCTGATCCCTTTTACAACCCATTATCCCCAGAAGGAGCAGAGCTGTGTAATATGAAAACCCTCTCAGAAAAGAGACACAAAAGACACACAAAGAGACACATTTCCTTCCTTTTGGCCCAAGGAGCCTGGCCTCCTTCTCTCTCTGGAGCCTCAGGAGAGAAAGAGAGGCCTCTGTTCAACTGAGGCCGCAGAGAAGGTTCCAGAACATTATTCCCCACAATCACAAGCAGAACAAAATGGCAGCCAGAACACAAAATGGCTGCTGGAACAAAGAATTGCCACCTCCACCTCAGTACTTGGCAGCTGGAGGCCTCAGCACAGCAGTGAAGCCTACCGCTTCCAAGCCTTGTGACTCTCTACTCCTTGCTCTCTCTTCCGCGCACAGAGCTAAATAGAGAGGCAGAAGCTCCTCCCCTTCTTCAGTCTGGCCAATGGGGGCAGAGGAGCTGGAAGGCCTCGCCCCCCTGCCACGCCCTCACAGGCTCCTCCTGCAGTTAATATGGAAGAAGGCAGGAGGGTCTGAGGGACCCTGGAGCCCCAGCCACACGTACACTGGCCAAAGACACACATTCCCAGAGCCTAAGACCCATGAAATGCAGGGCAGGACCCTCCTCTCTCTGGCCCTGTGGATGCTGGGAGATCCAGTCCAGCAAATACACTGTAAATCCCATTGGCAAGAGAAAAGGCTACTACTGCCTTTCAGAACCAGTTTGCCCCAAATCCTTTATGAGGCCAGAAACCCCTTTGTTAGGAAGTGAACCCCTGTGGTGGAAATTCCTGGTTGAAATATAAAAGCTATAGAAAGATGGAGTCACCTTTGTAAGCCAGGGAGATGGTTTTTGAAATAAAGGCTTGGAGTTAC
>NW_024832118.1:0-1352 GCF_019175285.1 Sceloporus undulatus
AAACAATGCCAAAGAACTTACAAAATTCTAGCAGCCATTACATAAAGGCTGTATGGATGGGCGAATTGGGGGGGGGGGGTCAGTGATTCCAGGACAGATTATATTTTTGCCTTTCATCAGGGGATAGTTCCTTTTTTCAATAAGAGTTAAAGTACAGTACTTACTTTGACTCGTGGATAAGTCAACTCAGGTTTTTTGGGTCAATTTTTGACTAAAATTTCTAGACATGAATATATAGAGTAAGTAAGTAAGTAAATCTGTTTAAAATGAAAATTGAACTCAATAATTTACAAATATTTATTTACTTATGGAAGTACAGTAGTCCCTCCATTTTTGTGGACTTGGAATCTGCGTCTCTCGCCCTTTCTTGGGCAACAAACAGAAGGGGACAAAATGGGATGCACACCGTGGGTGTCCATGAGCACATACTGCCATTCAAGCCAATGGAGCTTGAATACTGGTGATTTTCCATTTTTGCAGAAGGGTCCAGAACAGGTCTCCCACAAAAATGGAGGGGCGGCTGTACTTTAAACATCTGCAGATAACAATTACCATCATTGGCTATTTTTTATTCTCCTTTAAGAAAAAGAACAAGAATCATAGTCTTCCAAAAGGAGTTCAAGCACAGCCCAGAGGATTCTGGCAAATGTAGATGATCCTTAAGCATCTTGGGTGGGGGCTGAGAGATGCTGGTGCCATCACTTTTTGTTCCTGTTGTACATTTCTCTTGTTTTGCTGAATAGGCTAACTCAGTCTTCTACAGTCTGCCCTCCATATCCACAGATTCTTTATTATTGTTTAATAATTTAGAATCTGCAAGTTGTGTGATGTTAAAGTTTGTACTGTATGTTATTTGCTATGTGTGTTTGTGTTCTGTTTGTTTTGCTTATATATACTATATATATATATATAAAAGAAAATATTTTAAGAAAATATAAATTATATTTAAGAAAATATAAAAAAATCAAACCTTGATTTTTGCCATTTTATATGAGGGACACCATTTTGCTATCCACTGTAATTAATGGGATTTAAAATGCCATGGATTTTAATAGCCATGGGGGTTCCTGGAATCAAACCTCAGGCCCACTGTATTTACATTTTTTCTTGATTTGTTAATAAATCTATATGTATTTTAATGAACAAAACCTATTACTCCCCCTAAAGTTACTTCTAATTTTTATTATGTGTTTTATTATGTGTTTATTATTTTTATTATGTGTTGGATGCAAGTAAGACAGTCTGCATTACCACAGAAAAGGTATAGTATTGTTTGGAAACATTTATGGTCGATTAGATCCCAGGATTGCCATCTCTCTTCATTGTAAGCAGCAAATAAGGTTTTTTTTTTT
>NW_024832119.1:0-1352 GCF_019175285.1 Sceloporus undulatus
TCATAGGTGAACATGTTGCCTGATTCATATGAAAGTGTTTCAACTTGTACATACAATAATACGTTGCAGTTACATTCCTACAGAGAGCATGCATTGAGTGACATTCATTTGAAAAGCAGTTTCCTCACTGTTCCCACAAATGGTTGATTGTATCATACCTACATATTTGCACTTATCTGTGATCATCGTCACATGTATTCAGCAATCACATGTACAAGTAGCAGGTGCAGGACTGGTGGGAGTGAGTTGCTGCCCTGATATCATTGCTGTGAGTTCACAGGGAGCCAGCCAAGGATCCTCTCAGTCTTTCCTGAAATACTGTAACCTGGTGAGTCATCCTTTAAGTGCCTAGTCTCTTGCTTGCCCTGTTGGACCTTGGCAATCTGGACTACCTGTGCCAAAGTTTGGCCTCTGTTATAATGTACTACATTGACAGAAACTTAGTCTGCTGCTCCTGAGGCATTTATGGGCATGAACAGACAGGCCAAAATAAAACTGCTTTAGATCATTTTGGAAGTATGCTGTTTAAATGCTGCATGTGCCTTAAGAGGCCAGAAACTGTGCCAAAGCCACGTTCCAGTCCTAAGCTTTGGCACAGCTTCTGGCCTCTTGAGATGTGTGTGTCATTTAAACAGCATACCTCCAAAGTGACCCGAAGGAGCTTTATTTTGGCCTGTCTGGCGTGGTACAGACAGCGGAAAAGGGGAGTCTGCAGTCACCCCTTTTCTTGCTGGTTTGGAGGCAGGGCGGCCTCACCAGCAGCCCCTGCAGCTCCAACCCGGTGCTTTTCCAGGCAGCAAAATGCCTCTTCCCCATGGCCTGGAAAAGGGGTGTCCCTGGGTAGCATGAACAAATCACACCCACGCTGTGCCATTTGGACACAGCATGGCTGTGACATCATAATGGCAGAGCCTGTGTGCACAGGGCACCGCCATTATCGCACACTCCATACGTGCTAGGGTTAGGGACCGTGCAGTTTCCGCGCGGTCCCATAACCCTAGCACAGCGCCAGCACGCCGCATTGGGCCCATCTGTACCAGGCCTACATTTGGGCCCTAAGTCTCTCAGGCCTTTCCTCATGAGCAGCACTGCTAGGGAACTAGCCTTTCGATAGCTCCACTACAGGCTCTGCTGAAGTTAAAGGGGATGGGGCCATTATGATGATGTATGACACTCTAATAAAGGCCATTTTATATGTGAATCACTATACATTATACTTGGGAGGTAGTTACTCCCTTGTGTCTTTTAGTATAAAAAACATATGTAGGCATCTGATATTCACCTGCTACCCTAATTTGAAACCTCTAGCTATTTAGCATTTGAGGGGTTCTGCAGCATCACCTCCAAGTCCA
>NW_024832120.1:0-1352 GCF_019175285.1 Sceloporus undulatus
AAGGGCAAAGATATCCCAACAATAACCTTCCCTTATAGTTCATTGCATTTGTCATCTTTTTCTCCCTTCATCAATTTTCCACAGAAGGACAAAGGCAGGAACAGAAGAAGTCCTCCTGAGGACACTCTGAGGGGCCATCATTGGCTGGAATCCCAGTCCCTCCCTCCATCCCTGGCCCTGGTTGTCTGGAATCCCAATCCTTCAATCCATCCCTGGCCCTGATTGGCTGGGAGGGGAAGCAAGGGCGAGATGGCAGGGACCACGGATCAACTAATCACTGAAAGACAGAGGATTGTACATAAGTGACCCCCATTGCATCCCAGTCTCTCAAATTCCCAATGGCTCCACTTCAAAAAAGGACGGCTGAACATTAACTGTCCCAAGGTCTTCTTTCCTCCATTTTCTTCCTCGAAGGAGGAACTGAGGGTAGTTTCTCCTCTCTTCCTTCCTTTGGAGACCATCTTGGTTCTTTGCACACCTGCAGAAAGTACAAATGGAGGTGTTTTACATGTGCAAAACTTATGCAGTCTTCCATGGACCACCAAAGATAGAATTCAATGGCTCTCAGAGCAAAGCAAGCCTCAACCTTTCCTAGAAGATCAAACAAATCAATGAAGCTATTCTACTTTGGGCAGATAGTTAGATGACATGACTCCCTGGGAAAAAGGAGGATGGTCAGTAAAGTGGAAGGCATCAGGAAAGAGAAAGAGTGGCTGGAGGTGGACTGAGTCAAGGAAAGGAAGACTTTCAGCTTGCAAGACCTTGTTCAATCAGTCAATAACAAGGTCTTTGGAGTTCCCTCTTTCTTAGGGTTGCTCCAGAGTGAAGCCAACTGAACAGAACGAAGGAACAGGAAAAGGCTCTTGTCTTGGGTTCCTTCTTTCTTCATTAAGAAAACCAACCCCAAACCCCTCTAACTGGGATTACACACAAGGCTTAGTCCTAAACTAGGGATGGGATTTCTTTTGGCCTCCAGCTGTCAGTGTACTACAACTCCCAGCATCCTTCTTTTATTTGTTATGCTGCCCAAGGGGATGATGGGAGCTGTAGTCTGTCAACAGCTGGTGGGCAATAGGATGTCCATCCCAGTTGAAAGAAGACTAACAGTTTTCAATGAAGGAAACAGAGCCAGAGCCCCCTCCCTCCAGGATCCAGCCTTTGGAGAGGAGTCTGGAAAGAGCTTCAACACCAGAGATGGTCCTCTTTTGCCTGAAGAGAAGCAGATGTATATATTCACACAGAGGCGGGTTACAGACGGGCAAAAAGGGATGTACTCATGACGTCATGAAGGTAGAGCCTTCAGACGGGCTTTCCCTGAATGCCGTCATGAACACGCCCCCCGCACGCCTCAA
>NW_024832121.1:0-1352 GCF_019175285.1 Sceloporus undulatus
GTTTGGAGGTCCTGACTTATGGCAACCCTAATGGTAGAGAAACCTACTGAGAACCAAGGAGGGGAGGCCAAAATCTGGGGATTGCCCAGATAAAGCCTGGTGCGAAGCAGCTGAGGGAAAACAATGGCTCACTTGGTATGTCTAGGCTCGGGAGGACATTACTACCCTTTCTAATTCCACCCAGCAGGATTTCCCCAGGGCAAGAAGAATCCCAGTTCAAGGTTGGCTGACAGTGTGGCCTGTGCCAGCCTCCTTTAAGCAATGGATTGTATTCTAGCCTGCCAGAAGAAGTAGTGCCAAGCAAATCTCCTCCTCCTCTGAATTAGAGATCTCTGGGTCTTCTTGAGAGGAGTAGATAAATGCTAAGTTAGAGGTAAACACTCACATAAACTGAGAAATCCTTTGGCGCACTGGTGACATCATTGAGAGGTGAGACTGCGACAGAGATGTGTTGAACTGTGACAGCTTTTGGATGGATTCTTTCAGGCAGTTTTATGGCCACTTGTCCCTGAGATCCATGGAACGCCCAACAATTTCCTGGATAAACTTCTGGCTAGAAATGGGAAGCAACTAAAGTGAATAAAATATGGCTGCACAAAAAGCATTCACTATAAGTAAATTGACTTCTGTGAGTGAGTACAGATGTCCACTGGTGATTCCCAGAGCGTGACTGTGGACACTGGTGGTGAATCTGCTCTGAATTTTAATCTGTTTTTTTAAAGGAGCCATCCAAGCTGATCTGTTTGGAGTGACAGGCTTCAGCATTTTGCACAGTTCCTTTAAAGATTTGGTTTGAACTAAAACTTGCAGTGAATTCACTGCCCCATTACTATTGGGGCCTCCAACTTCCCTTGGGTTAAGAAAGGTCCTTTTTTTGGACTGCACCTCCCAGAATCCTTTAGCTAGCATGGCCATAGCGATGGAATTTTTCTCCAAACAGTAGTTCTATTAAGCTCTGGTGTTTCCCCAGATTTCTGAAGGGATATACTTTAGAAGAGTGACAAAATATTCTTCAAGGCTTGATTTTTGTGTTGTTTTGTTTTGAATCCTACCTTTCCTCTTGCACAGGACCCAAAGTAGCTTGATAGGACAAAAAATAACTACCCATTTGGTGATACATATGAAAGTAAATGATCACAAAACGTTTGCCCGTATTTACACTGAATGACTCTCAAGCAAGTGTAAGCCTACAAATCTTTGTGGCGAGGTCTAGGTTACTCTTCCTCTGCTACCCCTACCCCTGAATCAAACAAAACAAAACAAAGGAGGATGTTTGGAAATCTCTTTTTTTCTTCAATATGTCCATGTAGTAACAATGAGGAGGAGAAGAGAGTCTTTTTTAGAGGTGTTAA
>NW_024832122.1:0-1352 GCF_019175285.1 Sceloporus undulatus
GTGACTATTCAGTATTTGCACTATGAACATAATTAGGGGTCAGTTGACATGCAGTAACATGGCCTGTTCTTGGTTAAGCATCCCCATCATCAAGGCTACCCAACTAGGTGTGGTGAAGGGGTGATGAGAACTTGTAGATCAGAGAGACTTTAGTTCACATCTCTGCTCAGTCATCATTCACACATTATGAAAAGCAGCAAGGCCAAGAATTCTGGCTTTTCATTCACAATGATAATGAGCTGATTTGTCATTCCCACTTCCCTCCTTCTACCAGCAGAAGTAACCAAGCTAACTGGAAAGCAGAAGCTTAGCATTAAATTGGAATCAAGACTCCTTACTTGCCAGTCATCTAACAAACTATCTGAAACCAGAGTTTGTTGTTGGTTTCTGATTCTTGGCTTGTTTGGAAGCAACATGCCTGGATTCCTGGGTTGGGTATAACACTAAAGTCCAGCTTCCTTGTTAGCATCTGCTTAATGCAGACACTCCTGTTAGAGCAGTGTTTCTCAAATAGTGGGGCGGGCCCCCCAGGGGGGGCGCGAGGCTCCATAAAGGGGGGCGCGAGGCTCCATAAAGGGGGGCATTTTATAGACAAATGATACTATTTATAGTCGCGCGGGAGGCGCAAAATGTTTTCTTCTTCCTAGGGGGGGCATGACAGAAAATAATTGAGAAGCACTGTGTTAGAGGAAGGAGTCAAGCAGAAGCAGTCAGGTGCCATGTTTCAACATTCTGGTTGTGAGTAGTAAGTAAGACTAGTAAGTCAGAATTCTTCACAATCAGGAATAGCATGAAACCAGTGTAGTGTAGTGGTTAGAGGGTTGAACTGGCACTTGGGAGATCCATGTTTACACTCGCACTTACTCTTTGGATGCTCATGGGCCAATTGTTGTCTCTCTTAGCCTAACATACATCAAAGGATTGTTGTTGTGAGGATGAGAGCTGTGTAAGCTGCCTCATACTCAGTAGCCAGGTCGGAATAAATGCATGTGTGTTGTATGCCTTCAAGTTGCTTCTGACTTATGGTGACCCTACAGCAAAGCTATCATGGGGTTTTCTTGGCGAGATTTGTTTAGAGGAGGTTTGCCATTGCCTTTCCCTGAGGAGGAGAGAGTGTCAATCAAACTCTGGTCTCCAGAGTCGTAGTCCAACACTCAAACCACTATGCAATGTTGGCTCTCAGATAAATGTAAGCATTAAATAAATATTTAAAAGTGATCTTTTCCCTCCATTTACAGGAGCCACCACAGTTACAATAATAATAATAATAATAATAATAATAATAATAATAATAATAATACTTATTAATATTTATTTGTATACCGCCCTCTGGCAAACCAATCCGGGCGGTT
>NW_024832123.1:0-1352 GCF_019175285.1 Sceloporus undulatus
TGGCACTGGAAGATGGGACAAACCGAGGGTTTTCTTGGCATAAAAAGTGGTTTTGCCATGGGATGCCCCTGAAGCTGAGACAGTGTGACCCTCACAGATGAGAAGGGGAGGGTGGTGTGCCAAATGGCAATGCTCTTCTCCCAAGCTTGACTCAGGCTTGCATCTTTCTGAGGTCGCTAAAATGAGTACCCAGACTGTTGGGGGCAAATTAGCTTACTTGCTAATTAGCTTACTTGCTGTTCACCGCTATGATCTTTGGAATAGCGGTATATAAATAAAACAAATTAATTAAATTAAGCAGGAATCCTCAAAAAGGAGCGGAGTGGGGTGCAATGGCAGGAATTCTGCCATGGATAAAACCTAGCATTCAAAGGGATTGCCAGGGGTCATCCAACCCCCCCTTCTACCATGAAGGAATAACTAGGAGTTGGAGTTAAAGCTGAGAGCCTGTGACTTGACCAAGGTCAGCCAGTGAATTTCTATGGTGACCTGGGAGGCTAGAGTGTAATCCCAGCTCAGCCATCTAACTCCACAGGATGACATTGGTGTAGGAAAGTAGAGGTAGATTAGGAGAGAGTTGGAGAGGGAGGGAGCGATCAGGTGGAAGAATACAAGGAAGAGAGCCCAAGGGAGGGGCGGGAAGAAGAGGCGGAGCCACAAAGGGGAATAAAGGGGGAGGAGCAGCTTTGCGCGGGGAGAGGGTTGAGACGCGGAAGAGGGGAACGCGGTGAGGCGGCCGAGTTAGGAAGAGATAGAATAGTCCACAGCCCTCGGCGGGTGGGGAGGCCTGTGTCTTTGCAAAACAGGACTAGCCCTCGTCCTCCCGGGCCCCATGAGTCCCTGCAGTTAAGGGATCCGAGGGAAGAAGGGGACTTCTCTATCCCCGAGGAAGACGGATGGGGAAAGGTAGTCACACCTAGTTTGGAGAGTGAGTGGTGGGACAGTAAAGGAAAACGTTGGGAACAAGGACCGGAGCCGCGAGATTGGGAGAAGGCAGACCGGGAGCCCCTGGAGAAGCATTCAGGAGGACGACCTTGAAGCTCCAAACCCCTCAGGCAGATGCTGAGAGTTCGCCTCCTTCCCCAGGACATTCTGGAGGAACTTTGTATATAGTTTGGATTGTAAGAACAGCTTGTTGACTGAAAGAACTTTGTTACTCACCTGTTAGAAATAAAGTGCACCATTGTTGCAGCATACGCCGGTTCAAGTAAGTTTGTGGCGCACGTGTAGGAGGAAAAGGGGAACTACAAATCCCATCATGCAACCAGCAGCACCGACCCCGCCCACAATTGGGTAAGTCACACACTCTCACTCATGGATGTTCTGCACTCTACTTACCTATTATTACCATT
>NW_024832124.1:0-1352 GCF_019175285.1 Sceloporus undulatus
TATTAAGCATAGCTCCTAATAGTAATTCTTCCTTTATATATTTATTTGTTTAAGTTTTCCATTTCTTTTTGCAAAATTCTACAATGGTATTCCATTATTTTTCAATAATATTCAATAATATTTATTATTTAATCTAACTGTTAATTTGTCCATTTCACAAATTTCACCTAACTTCAGTAGCTATTCATAGAATCATAGAATCATAGCACTGTAGAATCACAGAGTTGGAAGAGACCACAAGGGCCATCCAGTCCAACCCCCTGCCATGCAGGAACTCTCAATCAAAGCATACCCGACAGATGGCCATCCAGCCTTTGCTTAAAGGAAGGAGACTCCACTACTTGCAGAGGGCGTGTGTTCCACTGTCGAACAGTCCTTATTGTCAGAAAGTTCCTCCTAATGTTGAGGTGGAATCCCTTTTCCTGCGGTTTGCATCCATTGGTCTGGGTCCTGTTCTCTGGAGTAGCAGAAAACAAGCTTGCTCCCTATCTTTTGCAGATGGCAAGCCAGGAGGGACATAATGGCGCGTGCGCCTAAGACATGCTGTAGAAGCATTGGATAATAAAAACCTAACCCAAAAAGAGTTAGAAAAAAATCAGTGATGAGTCGTGGCTTTGATTAGATTTTAGGAAGATGTGCCTAACATTTTAACTTCTATGAAAAAAAGAGACATATGTATCTGAAAGGTGTTGATCTTTCCCCAAAAGAGATGGCAGAAGGAGAAAAAAAAATCATATTTATTTATTTATTTATTTAAAATCAAGGCTTGCCAAAATTGGCAAGGATTCAGACAATTCATTTATGGGGTTTATGTTGAAATTATGGTTTGTTTAGGTGTCATTTAGTATTTTGAAACCCCAGCTGAATTGCGTAGTAAAAAACAACCAGCTTATTTCACTGCCAGCACACAACAAGGCTGTATGCTCACTACTGACAGATAGCAAATAAAACACAGTAAAATTACCTAAAAGAATGATTTCATTGCACAAGTCACTTCAAACACAACAAGTAAAGAAGCAACTTGGTGCACAAAATTACACTATTCATAATTTCTTATTTCTCTTTCTACAATATATCTCTTATCTTTGCCCAAACATTTTTGTGCTTTGATTACTTCTGACTGGTGAAGCAGATACATAAAAATGCAATTTTTGCTTTTAAAAAAAGTTTGTTTTTATTTGGTGATACTAGGTGCTTTTTAAAATCAAGTTTGTATTCTCAGACTTTGCTGATACATAATCAAAGTTTTTTGCATATCATTTAAACTTCTTTCCACAAACAGTGTGGAGACGTGTGTGTGTGTGTGGGGGGGGCACTTTAAAGAGAAACTTTGAGCCAGTACAGACAGGCCA
>NW_024832125.1:0-1352 GCF_019175285.1 Sceloporus undulatus
AAATTAAAATCGTAACCTGGACCTTGTCCGTGAATAATTTTATCTTTCATTTTATGTTATTTGTCATTTAATATTAAATTCAAATGCATGTTATAGTTTAATAATTTTACTTACATCATCTTGTATTTTTAAATTGTCTTTGTCTTTCCTTCGTGGATTTTTCCTTTTTAAAAATTTCTTTTAATTTTCAAACATTTATTTTATATTTCATATTATGTGTATATACAAAATAAAATACAAATTAAGTCAGTTCGCTTTGAAGATAAGCCTGAAATTTCTCTGGCCTTGAAAAAGGCGCCTGTCATTTCGCTTCAGGGTGTCATGCCTCCGTGGAGACACAGGAGGGCGGTCGGGAGCGCCTTGGCCCTTTAAATCGAAAGGCTGCAGCGGCAGTCCGGAAAGGCCGGCCCTGCGAGTGCAGAGGCCTAGAGAGCCGTTACGGAGACAATCTAGGAGTGAATATCTTAGAGAGCTTGCCAAAGAGTGGCGAAAGGCTCGAGGGTCGTCATGGAGCCTGTCTAGGAAACTGATCTTAGAGGGCGGCCCTCCGAGTGCCAATGGCTAGACCGTCCAGATCAGGGAGTGCGCCTGCGGCGAGGACGGGGTGTCCGGTCTAGGTGTCCGTGAATCTATGATAAGCCCTCTGGGAGGAACTCCTAGATCGTCGCAATGGAGACGCTCTAGCCCTCGGCGCCTCTGTGGTAGGCCCTCTGAGATGAACTCCCAGATCGTCGCCATGGGGACGCTCTAGCCCTGCCTGACTCTGCGGTAGGCCCTCTGAGATAAATTTCTAGATCGTCATCATGGAGACGTTCTACCGTTTCGCGCCTCTGTGGTAGACCATCTGAGATGACCTCCTAGATAGTCGCCACGGAGACGCTCTAGTCGTGCCCGACTCTATGGTAGGCCCTCTGAGACGAACTCCTAGATCGTCGCCATGGAAACGGTCTAGCCGTGCGCGACTCTATGGTAGGCCTTCTGAGACGAACGCCTAGATCGTCGCCACGCAGACGCTCTAGGCGTCCGACATTTTGTGGTAGGCCCTCTGAGATGAACTCCTAGATCGTCGCGAAGGAAACGCTCTAGCACTCCGCGCCTCTGTGGTAGGCCCTCTGAGACGAACTCCTAGATCGTCGCCACGGAGACGCTCTAGCACTCCGCGCCTCTGTGGTAGGCCCTCTGAGACGAGCTCCTAGACTGTCGCCAGGGAGACGCTCTAGGCGTCCGACACTCTCTGGTAGGCCCTCTGAAGTGAACTGCTAGATCGTCGCCATGGAGACGCTCTAGCCGTGCGCGACTCTGTGATAGGCCTTCTGAAATGGAAGTCTTAGATCCATGGAGACGCTCTAGCT
>NW_024832126.1:0-1352 GCF_019175285.1 Sceloporus undulatus
TCCGGGCCTAGGAATGGTTGTGTCTCCACCTGTCCTGAACGGGGTCACGCTTCCCGTGAAGGACTCAGTGCACAGTCTGGAGGTGCTCCTTGACTTGTCGCTCCACCTTACATCTCAGGTGGATGCGACAGTCAGGAGTACCTGTTATCAGCTTCGGTTGATACGCCAGCTGTGCCCCTACCTGGGCCGGGGGGACCTTGAAATGGTAGTACATGCTCTGGTAACCTCTCGATTGGATTTCTGCAATGTGCTTTACATGGGGCAACCTTTGTACCACACCCGGAAGCTGCAATTGGTGCAGAATATGGCAGCAAGACTGGTCACTGGTACTTCCAGGACCAGTCATATAACACCGGTCCTTAAAGACCTTCATTGGTTGCCTATTCGCTTCCGGGCGCAATACAAGGTGTTGGTTATTACCTATAAAGCCCTAAATGGCTTGGGCCCAGGGTACTTGGAGGACTGCCTTTCTCCATACAATCCGCCCCGCACACTCAGGTCTGCCGGGAAGCAATTGTTAAGGGTTCCAGAGGCTAGATATGTCACCACCATGCAGAGGGCCTTTTCTACCTCGGCCCCCAAGCTCTGGAACTCGCTTCCCGGCGAGCTCTGCTCGGCCGCCTCGCTGGAACAATTTAAAAAGAGGTTAAAAACACAGCTATTCCAGCAGGCATACCCTGACCCCTGATGACCCCTGATGTACTCCCTTCCTTTCTCCTCTCAGCAGCATTGTTGAGCTAGCGTGAGACTGTTTACTGTATGATTTGCTTTTATGATGTTTTTAATGGTTTTTATTGTTATATGTGTTGTGTTGTGAAACCGCCTTGATCTCTGGAAAGGCGGTATATAAATAAAATATTATTATTATATTATTATTATCTTTCAGGGGGAGAAAAATTTGGGAAACCCCAGATTTTCCAGATTCGCAGTAACCTTGGAGCTTGTCTAAACTACTAAATTGACAGGGAGGCTATTCACAGCAAATTCTGATAAAGTAGGCACACATTCTCCCATTCAGAGGTCAACCCAGTGAAAATGACAACCTTCCATGAATTGTTTCCATTCATACACTACACAAACTTTAAAAACTTGCCCCATGAAGGTTGCACACACATGGAGGACTTCAGGTAAAGGAAAAGAGATCTAGTTATGTACAGTGCACCCTTGGCTTACGCGGGGGATCTGTTCCAGACCCCCCCCACATAAGCCAAATACTGTGTATGCTCGAGCCCCATTCAAGTGAATGGGGCTTGTGCATGTGGTGGGTATGGTGGCGCGGTGATGAGTGCCCCATTCATTTGAATGAGACACGCCACCCCTTGTGCCCCACGTGCTCCTGCGCAACTCTACGC
>NW_024832127.1:0-1352 GCF_019175285.1 Sceloporus undulatus
AGAGAGCATAGTAATCAAATAAGGCAATCCATGAATAATCAAAGCTGTAAAAGTCAAAGCCACAAATGTGGATTGGAGTTTTGGACCATCAATGATTCTATCCAAGAATCAATTAGGTATCATTAGATAATGTGGCATGTCCCAAGCATTGTTATTTTCTGTTGTTGTGCTACTGTGATCCTATCTATGGTGATTTCAGTCTCTGCCCAATTAGAACTGCGTCAGAGCATCTGTCACCAGTAGAACCATAACTGTTCCTCTTCCCCACTGATGTTGAGTCTCAATTTGTAGATCACTCTCATTATCTTCATTTCTGCTGTTCCCTGGGATAATGGTGGTGATGATGAAGATGATGGTGATGATGGCAGCAACCAGTATGAGCTTATTTGTGAATTCTAAGGTGAGTTCTAAGTTCTAAGGTAGCACAGGAGCTTAATGAAGTAAACACAGCCTAAACCCAGTAAAACCACTGTTAAGGGCTATAGTGAAAAAAGTATAGCATTTAACCTGTAGTAATAAAATGATCTGAGCCAGCATGATGTAGTGGTTTGAATGTTAGACTATGGACCTTACTGGACTCATTTTTCCCCAATAAGATTTCCGACCGAAGCAAAGGATGGTCCTCAGTCCTGAATGGGAACGGCTTGGTGCCAGGTGACAGAATGGGGCCATTTTGAGGACACTTTGAGGTTCAGTAAAATGCATTTTTTCTCAGACTCCTGCAGCCCTGAGTGGCCCCTTCCCATGCCCATAATGGGGAGAAAAATGAGTCCAATAAGGTTCCATGACACTGGAGACAAGGGTTTGATTCCTCATTCAGCCATGGAAACCTGTTGGGTGAGCTTGGGCTAGTCACACGCTCTCAGCTCCAGAAAACCTGGGATAAGTTTGCCTTATGGTCACCTTAAGGATTTAAAGGATTTAAAGGCACACAACAACAACAACAACAACAACAACAACAACAACAACAATGCAATTTATCTAAGGTAATGTACTCTTAACCTTATAACGGGACATGCCTACTGTATATTCTCAACTATAAGGAGCTTATTGCTTTGGCCAATAAACCGGCTTACCCCTTCCGGCTTCAATTCTGGATCCAGGATGCCCCCGGATGTTATCATAGCTAAATCACCACCGATCTACATGGGATGCTGCCGCCTGGATGCATGCTGGGTTGAAGCCTCACTCAGCTGGCCAATTTTTTAAGTCAGAAGCTCCCCCCCACACACAACTTCAAAACAGTGTGGGCTGAGCAAGGCTTCGACCCGGGATGCATCTGGACAGCAGCATCCCACATAATCGGTGGTGATTTAGCTATGATAACATCTGGAGGCAACCTGGATTCAGAA
>NW_024832128.1:0-1352 GCF_019175285.1 Sceloporus undulatus
CCGGGCTGGGCAAAGTCTTGATTTACCGACTGGTAATCGTCGTCCCTGGATGAGAGTGAGTCTCCTCTTGGACGGTAGGGAGCCTGGGAAGGTGTGTCGTCGTCTGATTCAAGGTTGACGACCTCCGGCTCGACGATGGTTCGTCCACGACGGGGTGAAAACGCTGACGCCCTGGAAGGTCTAGAGGAGGCTCTCGGTCTGTGTCTCTGGTCTCGATGCTCGAGAAAGGAGTCGACATCCTCCTGAGGAACTAGCCTGTAGTATCTGCCTGTCTCAGAGTCAAAATAGAATTCGGGCTCTGGCTCCCTAGATGGCGAGGGGGAGGTCACTCGGCGCGTACGAGTGGGCATCAGGGTGGGAGATCGGCGCTCATCCCAAGAGCCAGCCGGAGAAGAGGGTTCCAACAGGAGTTGGGTGGCATCCTCTGAGGTGTGACGGAATGTAGGCAGGGGTCTAGACCCTGACGCCAGATTGAGGGGGCGGTCGTGGCGGCTAGCATCGGTGTCAGGCGTCTTGGAGGCCGAGCTTCCCTTGGCCACTAGGCGTGGATCTGACGGACGGGCGTCGACATCCGATGGTCTGCGGTCGACATCCGAGCGTCTGTGAACAATGTCCGAGCCGACTCGGGGAGATCCCTCCCGGTCGCGGTCCAAAGAACGGCGCCTCTTGGACAATTGTTGGTCAGCATCCAAAGAGGAAGAACGGGGTCTCTTAGATGAGGAAGAGGCTCCCCTCTGTGTCGGGGATTTGTCTCTCGCCGAAGATGATGCTTTTGCAGTTGACGGTTTCGGAGTGGAACCCGACTTCGATGTGGAGGAAGTGGGTGCCCTCGGGGCAGAGGATTTCGAGGCGGAACCCTTCTGGGCGCTCGAATCCCTGTCGGCAATCCGACTCTCCTTAGGGGCCTTTTTGTGTTTGTCCTTTTTGTCTTTTCTCGGAGGCCGAGAAGTCTCCCCAGACTGGTCCTGGGGTTCAGTTGGGGCTTCAATGGCGCGGGTTGCTGGAGACTGAGTTGGAATCTCAGCGAGAGTGGGTAGAGGGGTCGCTGAGGAAGACGAGGCTCCTACCGAAGACATTGCCCCCGCGGTAAAGACCTTAGTATAGATCGCGGCCTTTAGCCTGGTCTCCCGATTTTTCCTCGCTTGGGGGGTGAGGGACTTGCACAAGGCACAAGAGGCCGGGACGTGGGTCTCCCCTAAGCAGAAAAGGCAGGCTGAATGGGGATCCTGGCCGGGAATCTTACCCCCACACACGGAGCACTTTTTGAAAGGCACCGATGGCATGATCCGAAGAGGCAGTCAGACGGTCCGGTTTGGCAACGAGCGAGGCAGGAGAAGCCGAAGGGGAGACAA
>NW_024832129.1:0-1352 GCF_019175285.1 Sceloporus undulatus
TTCTTCTTTTTAAACAAAGTTTATTGAGTTTAAAATAAAACATACATACATCTTTCTAAAAAACAACCGACAGTTACATTGACAAGGTCTATGATGTACCAATATCTGTATGCAGCCTTTTATCCTCAGAGGTTCAACAGTCAGTTCTTTGGCTTCTCCCATCTCATACCTTCTTCAGATCAGCTCCCCGCTCCTTCTATCTTTCTTACCTCACTCATCCAACTAATCACACTTTCCCGTGTCTCTTCCTCCTCGTTCATACATACTCTAACCTTCTTCACTTACTTACTCTTCTCTCTTCTCTTTACAAATCTGTCTCTGAATCTACATCTTCTACACACTTTGCTAATCTATCAACTACTTCTTCTAACGTTCTCATCTTCCACACTAAAACACTTCCGCCTCCATTGATTTATAAAGCTTAGTCCTCTCTTGCAATCCTCTTATCTTCTGTCAGTTCAGTTGTCCATTTGAAGTATAAGTTCTAGAAGATGGTCTGTTTACTTATATGAAATGATACAAATGGATAAACTCTCCTGTAGGATTAGAGAAGGCTCCTGGGAGACTGTTTCTAAGGACTGGTGCAAAGTCTTAGACCACATAAAGAAGAAATGGGGTGATATAAGTATATGCTATTATCAGCTAGATCTTGAGATACTATGCTAGATGTTAAAGAGATCATTACTTTTCTCTCTCTGAAACCATGCTGGAAGAAATCTAATGGTTTACTTAGTTGTTGGAACGGTTTACCCTTTACTATAATTCTGAATTTGGTGAAAATAGTTATTCTTCAAGACTGGGCAGCTCTTTCAATCTCCATTTCTTTGCATACAGAATCCAGGCGATAGAAACCATATACATTAAGGTTTTCTCATGTTTCTTATCCAGATTACCTTCAAACATCCCTAATAACAGCTTCAGGGGTTAATGGAAGTAGGAACCTATAGCTTTGTGACATTTCCAGCATATATTATTTGTATTTTTATGTATTTTAGCCAATTTTGCTGGTGCTAGATGCCATCTGAAATGCATCTTGTACCAATGTTCTCTAAGGTTTTGGGCCGCTGTCAATTTAATGCTTCGATTCCATGCTTTTCCCCATTGATTTAAATTGAAAGTGTGACCACAATCTTTGGCCCATTTTACCATTGATTCCCTGATTATTTCTTGCTCTGAGTCCCAGATTAGCAACACCTTTTATATTTTACCCATCAGACCTTTTTGATATCCTTTGATCAATAAAAGCTTTTCTAGCTCTGAACTATCATCTTTTTTCTCCCATGATTTTAGGTCTTGCTGGGTTTTGGAGTATATTTGTTGATATTCAAACCAATTCAGATTAAAAGCTTGTA
>NW_024832130.1:0-1352 GCF_019175285.1 Sceloporus undulatus
CGCTGTGTTTGCATTATGGCAGCCCCCGGGTGGATGGGAGGCCGCCATGATGGCGCCACGCAGCATGCTAGGGCTTGGGAGCATGCGGATATTCCTCACTCCCAAGCCCTAATTTTGGCCCCAGGCCACCATAAACCAGCAGTCTGTACTGGGCTGATAATTCATCAGGTGGTGGCAGCAGTGAGGTTTATTTTAGGTAAAGGGGTGGTCTCGTGGATTCCATCCAGCTCAGCAGGAGTGGAGGCAGCCCAGAGAACCATTGCATATTGTCAGAATTATAACACAAGGGCATGTGGGCAATCCAGGAAATAATAAGATCAAAGCTAAATGGGTATACTAATTGCTCTTTCCTTTTCCTAAGTCCTCTCCATTTCCTCTTGCACCAAGAGACAAAGGAGGTCTCACTACACCGGAGTATTAAGCCAGTTCTCTCTACCTACTCCCTGCCATGTGTCCAGCCAACATCCCTGTCCATTCACCCTGGAAGTGTCCTGATCCAATCACTGTTTTTGTCACCCTAAAGTTAAAGCCATCAACCAGTCTGGAATGTCAATTACTGGGAAACAACATTAAGTCTTTGTTACCTTACAACATAGCCCATCCTTGGAGGCTAGTTTTCAGGTATAAATATTGCTCTCAAGAACCTAACCTTTGTGCACATAGTACACATACAGTTATCCCAGGCTGTGCTCCATGTATGTCTGAGACATTTCCACTTTCTGTGGTCTACTCTTCGGACAAGTAAAAATCACCCCCCCCCAAAAAAAAAAAACAACCCTCAAACTCTGCTATCCAGGTTCCATATTTCCATTTTGGTTAGCTCTGAATGCTGTGTCTGTGTGAATTGTTATCCTGTGTGTGTATTGGGAGAAAGACGGGATATAAGAAAATAATAATAATAATAATAATAATAATAGTAGTAGTAGTAGTAGTAGCACTCTGCATTTCTCTAACTAAAACCCCCATAAGGCACCCAAACCTGGTGTTATCGTCAGTTATTTCTGGTATACACAGGTGCCAATGATCCTAAAGGTTATCCAGCCTCTTCTAAAGCTACTTTCCTCAACATTTAAAATAACAGTAACATACTTGGTCAGTGGACATACCAGTCCCCCACCTTTCTATGGGTAATAAGTCAGCCCTCCATATCCATGGATTCCATGAAATCATTCATGGCTTGAAAAGATCCCCCCCCCCCCGCAAATTCCCAAAAGCAAACTTTGATTTTGTCTTTTATATACGTGACACCATTTTACTACAACACTGTATATAACAGGACTTGAACATCCATGGATTTTGGTATCGGTGTGTGTGTCCTGGACCCAAACCCCAGCAGATACCAATGGCCTATT
>NW_024832131.1:0-1352 GCF_019175285.1 Sceloporus undulatus
GCCACAGTTTGGCTTCTTGAACCACAGGAGATCATCACAAGGGCAGAGGCAGTTGGAGAAGTTGTTGAACAGTTAATTAAATTAATAGGAGATTGCTGGAATGTTAATCTGGAAAGAGATACGTCTTGGTTGCCTTTTTAAAGCCTTAAAGACCGGTGATATATCATATCTCTTCCAGAGGCTATTTCTTAACTTGGAAGTGACAGAAGAGGAGGTCCTCTGGGTAAATGCAGCCGGCCTACTTTTTAATAGTAAGACTTTACCAGATGCCCTCAATGTGTGGGGCGGATTGTATGGGAGAAGGGAATCCCATAAGTAAGCTGGACCCAAGCCATGAAGGGCTTTAAAGGTTATAACCAAGATTTTGTATTGTTCCCGGAAATTAACAGGCAACTAGTGAAGAGACTTTATTATAGGTTTAATATGGTTACCTCTAGATCTTCCAGTGACCACTTTGGCTGCCATATTTTGAATTAGATGAAGTTTCCGGACTTGGTTGAAGGGTAGCCCTTTGTAGACCGCATTGCAGAAGTCAAGATGTGAGGTTACCAGCGCATGCATCATAGTTTTTAGGTCTTCAGGTTCCAGGAAGGGATGCAGTTGGTGTATCAACTGAAACTGATATCAGGCACTCTTGGCCATAGCATCAATCTGAGTTGACACCTGGAGCGACGGTTCCAGGAGCACCCCCAAACTGCAAATACCGTCCTTTAGGGGAAGTGTGACCCTGTTCAGGACCGGTTGACAAACCTCCATACCTGGATTAGGATATCCAACAAGAAGTAATTCTGTTTTACCTGGATTCAGTTTTAATCAGTTTTTCCTCATACAGCCCATTACTTTCTCAAGACATTCATTCAGAGGGGAGATGCCTTCCTTTGATGACGCTGAGATCTGCAGCATGGAGAGATATATCTGGGTGTCACCAGCAACTGATAGCACCCCAGATGATCTCTCCCAGAGGTGTCATGTAGATGTTAAAGAGCATTGGGGACAGGATGGCACTCTGTGAGATGCCAAATTTAAGCTGCCTTTAGGAGAAGCAACTTTCCCCAAGCATCACCATCTGGAATCTGCCCAATGCAGTGCCCCCGAACCCCAATTCCCTCAGGCTTTCCAGAAGGATGCCATGACCGATGGTATTGAAAGCCACTGAGAGAACCAAAAGGATCAACAGGGTCACACTTCATCTGTCAATACTCAAGCAGAGATCATCTACTAAGGCGACCATAGCAGTCTCAACTCCGTATCCCATCCTGAAGCCAGTTTGAAATGGGTCCAGATAATCTGTTTCATCCAAGACCACTTAGACTTGAAGAGCAACTGCCCTCTCATCACCTTGCTTAGAAATT
>NW_024832132.1:0-1352 GCF_019175285.1 Sceloporus undulatus
AACTGAAAGAGAGAAGCTGCCAGCATGAGCCTTCGCTTACTTGAGCCGACCTTCCTCCGGGATCGACAGCCCCAGCAGCAGGGCTCTCAGAGGCAGCGCTTCCCCTCGCAGTCTTCCTCCTCCTCTGGCCGTCGCAACTTCCCGCCTCGGTACCGCAAGTCCCGCCGGCAGGACACCGACCAGGGGAAGAAGAGAGCCTGAAGGGACGCAGCGCGCTTCGTCTCCCCTTCACCCCTCTTCTTTTTGGACATTTTGAGGCCCTATGTTAACACCTGGGCCTCCATAACATCGGACTCGTGGGTTCTCGACATCGTCCGCACGGGTTATGCCCTTGAGTTCCAAGAGCTCCCTCCAACTGGAGCCTTCATGTCCACTCCCCCCTCGGACACCCTTCTCGACGAAGTGCGCACCTTGCTTTCAAAGGAGGCAATCTCCCCGTTGCCGCCCGACCAATGTTCTCGGGCCTTTTTCTCCAGGTACTTCACAGTACCAAAAGCGGATGGGGGCATCAGGCCCATCCTGGACTTGAGACAATTGAACTTGTTCCTTGACTACCGTCGCTTTCGAATGGTAACCTTGGCTTCCATTCTGCCTCTGCTCCACCAGGGCCTGTGGTTCGCGACCGTCGACCTGAAGGATGCCTACTTCCACATCGGGATCCGAGAGTCCCACCGGAGATTCCTCGCCTTCACTGTAGGCTCCACCGCGTACCACTACAATGTGTTTCCTTTCGGCTTGGCCACGGCTCCACGGGTCTTCACGAAGTGCATGGCTTCGGTGGTGGCATACCTTCATCAAAAGGGCTTCATGGTTTTTCCCTACCTGGACGACTGGCTGTTTGCAGCCGAATCCCAAGACGAGCTGCAGGAGGCAGTCTCATTCGCCTTGCGCCTCCTGGACTCCCTTGGACTGGTCGTCAATGGGGAAAAATCCCACTTTATGCCGACCTGGCAGGTCAAGTTCATCGGGGCCATCCTCGACTCCGAAAACTGCCTAGCCTTCCTCCCTCCGGACCGGTTTCGGGCCCTGACAACGTCCCTCAGGCCATGCATCTCGCACAGAAAGGTGAGAGCCAGAGACGTCCAAGTCGCCCTGGGTCACATGGCATCGACGACATTCGTCACTCCTTGGGCAAGACTTCGTCTTCGACCCCTCCAATTCTGGTTCCTCTCCGTCTTCTCTCCGTTGGAGGACCCGCCTTCAAAGTGGCTCACGGTACCGAGACCGGTGGCCGCTTCCCTCAGATGGTGGCTAGACAGCTCCAACGTCTGCACTGGGATGCCCTTCCATCAGCCCCAGGCACAGCTGACTCTGACAACTGATGCATCCCTGGAGGGATGGGGCGCCCACCT
>NW_024832133.1:0-1352 GCF_019175285.1 Sceloporus undulatus
GAACATTATTCCCCACAGTCACAAGCAGCACAAAATGTCCACCAGAACACAAAATGGCTCCCTCTGCCTCAGAGCTTGGCAGTTGGCAGTTTGAGGCCTTCAGGGAACCCAAAATGGAGGATGAAAGGGCCCTAAAGTCGGAAGGAACCCCAAACAGCATTTCCAAACCTTAACAACGCCTAAACATTTTCCTGATGCTATTGAAAGGAGGAACCTGATCCCCTCCTTAATTACAATCAATAGTGAGAGATACTAATATTAATATTAAGAGTGCCCATCGTCCACAACCCAGCTCAGCTCTGGACAACTCAGAGAGGCCAGTCCAGCTGCATTTGGCCCTCCGTCCGTCCTCCTTTCCTTCTGCATTCCTCCTCGTTTCCCCAGCATCAGCCCCTTTCCCAAGAAGGCTGCATCTGCACTTAGAAATAAGGCACTTTCACACCGCTTTAACTGCTCAGTGCTATGGAATCCTGGGATTTTAGCTTTGGGACATTAGCCTTCTCTGCCAGAGAGCTCTCATGCCACAACAAACTACAAATCCCAGGATTCCATAGGATGGAACCAGGAAAGTTAAAGCAGTTTCGAAACAGATTATTTCTGCAGTGCAGATACAGCCTAAGTCGGTTGTAAAAGGACAGAGGCACCCAAGTCAAATTTTTATCCTGTAAAAAAAGGTTTTGCTTTTTTAAAATATAAGCAGTTTGTTTTTCTGTCTAATCATTATTTTTGTTGTTGTTGTTTGTTTCTGTGTTTGTTTGTTTCATTCTTGGTAATATGAGCTTTTCTGATCTGTCTCCTTCCTTCTTGCCTCAAAGTCTATTAATAAGGAAACTGGGGAGACTTTTAAAACCTCCCAAAGGAGCCACTTTTGGCCTTTTTGGGGGGACTAGCCTCCTCTTAGAAGCCAAAGACAGATGTTTGCGAAGAATAATAATAATAAACTATCCTCCCCATTTCTGATCCCTTTTAAAATCCATGTTTCCCAGAAGGAGCAGAGCTGTGTAATAAGAAAACCCTCTCAGAAAAGAGACACAAAAGACACCCAAAGAGACACACTTCCTCCCTTTTGGCCCAAGAAGCCTGGCCTCCTTCTGACTCTGGAGCCTCAGGAGAGAAAGAGAAGCCTTTGTTCAACTGAGGCCTCAGAGAAGGTTCTGGAACATTGTTCCCCACAGTCACAAGCAGACAATAAAATGGCCGCCAGAACACAAAATGGCTGCCTCTGCCTGAGCGCTTGGCACTTGGCAGTTTGAGGCCTTCAGGGAACCCAAAATGGATGATGAAAGGGCTCCAAAGTCAGAAGGAACCCCAAATAGGATTTCCAAACCTTAACTACACAGAAAGGTTTTCCT
>NW_024832134.1:0-1351 GCF_019175285.1 Sceloporus undulatus
ATTCCAAATTCAAAATGGAGGTTATGACCTATAAAGTCCAATATGGTCTGAAAGATCGTAACTTCTTATACAAACCTGACAGAGTTGATAGGGGGGGGGGGGGGGGGGGGGTTCTCTTGAGTCCAAAATAGACTGCATAAATAATCCAGTTTGAGACTGCTTTAAATGGTCTGGTTCGGTGCTAGGGAATCTTGGGCATTATAGTTTATTGTTGTCCCAGAGCTCTCTGACAGAGAAGGCTGTCTTACAAAACTACAGTTTCCAGAATTCCTAGCATTGAGCTAGGGCAGCTAAAGAAATCTCAAATTGGATTATTTCTGCAGTGTGTTTTGGACTTTGGTCTCAGAACCATCACAGACCCTTCTGGTGAGAACATGGTGGCTTCTTGGTGGCTCCTCCCAGACTTTAGCACTGCCTCCCTAGGGATATTGCCTGGACACAAACGCCGTAATGATTAACTGGATATAGGAAGCCTTTTTATGGGGTGGATATGTTGTATATTTAAATGTATTATTGTGTTTCTAAATGTTTTTATTTTTTATAAAAATGTAATGGTGTTTTAATGTGATAATTAATTTAACGATGTTTTACCTTTTTTATTACCAGGTTTTTAGCTTATCTTGTTTAGCCTTCTGTAAACTGCCTTGGCTCCAATGCTGGGAGAAAGGTGTCATATACATAAAATGAAATAGCCCATGAGTACTTGTTATCCCCTGGGGTTTGGTTCCAGAACCCCCGTGGATAACAAAATCTGTGGATGCGCAAGTTCCATTAAATATAGTGGCATAATAAAATGGTTGTATAAAATTACAAAATCAAGGTTTGCTATTTGGAATTTATATTTTTGGAATATTTTCAAGCCATGGATGCTTGAATCTGTGGATAAAATATCTATGGATAAGGAGGGCCGACTGTACTTATAACCTCTTTAATATACTATTACTATAATACAAATGGAAATGAAATGTAACTAGAACTATACCTTTTCTAGTGTTCACTGTGACCAGCCTTTTCTAGAAGTAGAAGAGTACACCAACTCTTTTTGGCACAGCTGTAATATCTAGAACTAGAAATCAATATAGTTTCATTTCAGCAAATGAACAAAATAAACTTCCATAGCTTGCACAAAATAATTTCTGTATTCAATAACAGGTAATCTTCTGGTGAAGAATTCATATAGAAGTAGCAATAGCAATAGCAACAGCAAGTACATTTCTATACTGCTTATCAGTGCACTTATGCACTCCCTAAGCAGTTTACAAAGGATAAGCTAATTGCCCCCAACAAGCTGGGTACTCATTTTAGCAATCTACAGAAAGATGCAAGCCTGAGTCGAGCTTGAGCCCCTTTG
>NW_024832135.1:0-399 GCF_019175285.1 Sceloporus undulatus
CCCCCCCTGCAATGGACCCACTTCCAGGTCTAAGAAAGGCCAGGCTGTGCTTAGGAAAAGTGTAGGGGGGATCTGAATAAAGGGGTGGCTGGGGTGGGTTAGACAGAAAAGGAAGTCTACCAGTCAACATTTGCAAATGAAGCCCCCCCCAGCCCCATTTCTTCCCCCACAGGGTGGGATTATCAGCAAAGAAGTCAGTTCCATTCCTCGCAATTTCCCTTTAATGCAAATGTAATGTAAAGTGAATTACATTAATGTAAAGTGAACTGGGGGGGGATTGAAAGCTGCCCCCTCCTTTTCCTCCTCCTCTTCCTCCCACCAAAGGGTCAGACTCAACCCTTGGGGGTTCCCAGAGCCCCCCTCCCTGCGATGGACCCATATCTTGCCCCCCCCCCCCCC
>NW_024832135.1:499-1351 GCF_019175285.1 Sceloporus undulatus
GGGAAATGGTCTCCCTTATTTTTAAAAAATGGCCAAAATCAAGGTTTGCTATTTGGAATGTCTACTTTTAAAGAATATTTTCAAGCTGTGGATGCTTGAATCCGTGGACACATACTGCCAGCTGTGTGTGTGAATGCAGACATGTGTGTATGTGTAGGTGTCTCATATATATATAAAATTCCTAGCTATACTCAAAATGGAGGGCATCTGAGAACCTTCCTCCTGGACAGAAGGTAGAGATGTAGGACAGGTCCTGGAAAAGGAGGACATCTGGTCATCCTGTCCAAAGTAGAGATGGGGAAAGTGGAGGGAAAGGTGCCCACTGAGGACCAGGAGAACCAGAGCATGTGCAGAGTGCTTGGAGCTGAATAGCCAGGGGAGCCTGGGGCAACAAGTGGGGGCTGAAGGGATACGTTGGGAGGGATTACTGGTCCTAAAGGACCAAAGGGACTACCCCCCCTGCAATGGACCCACTTCCAGGTCTAAGAAAGGCCAGGCTGTGCTTAGGAAAAGTGTAGGGGGGATCTGAATAAAGGGGTGGCTGGGGTGGGTTAGACAGAAAAGGAAGTCTACCAGTCAACATTTGCAAATGAAGCCCCCCCCAGCCCCATTTCTTCCCCCACAGGGTGGGATTATCAGCAAAGAAGTCAGTTCCATTCCTCGCAATTTCCCTTTAATGCAAATGTAATGTAAAGTGAATTACATTAATGTAAAGTGAACTGGGGGGGGATTGAAAGCTGCCCCCTCCTTTTCCTCCTCCTCTTCCTCCCACCAAAGGGTCAGACTCAACCCTTGGGGGTTCCCAGAGCCCCCCTCCCTGCGATGGACCCATATCTTGCCCCCCCCCCCCCC
>NW_024832136.1:0-1351 GCF_019175285.1 Sceloporus undulatus
TCGGGTTACGAAATTTTCGGGTTACGAAAGGAATAGCGGAACGAATTAATTTCGTAACCCGAGGTAGCAGTGTATAAGTACACAGCCTCCCAAAACTTAAGGGAAAACTTTTATAAAATGTTTTACCAGTGGTACCTCACATCAGACAAATTAGCAAAATTATATAAAATAGGGAATACTTGTTGGAAATGTAAGAAAGAAATTGGTACTTTTTACCACTGCTGGTGGACTTGTAAAAAAGCTAAGCAATTTTGGTCTATGGTTAATAATTGTATCAATCAAATGTTAAATACCAACCTGAAATTGAAACCAGAACTTTACCTCTTTAAAGGAAGACTGGTTATTTAAACTATATGATGGAATGGAAATGGATGACTTAACACAGGCACTTAGAAATGGGAAAAAAGGAAGTAGGACCGAAGAATGGAAAGAAGTTATTAACTTCTTGAAAGATAATTTAGGGAAATTGGCATTTATTGCCTTAAATTGAATTAGAGAGATAAATTCAACTAATTTGTGTAAGTTTAAGAAAGTCAACTTTACAAAATTAACCTATTTGGCAAGAAGGAAGTCACTGTATGAATGAAGAGAAAATGAAGAACGATTGGAGGTTAAATGAAAGAGAAGAAGAAGAGAAGGTAGGGACACTCAAGTTAGCTTAGGTTAGTCTAGATGAAGAGTAGAAAATAGGGAGAATAGAACCTTAAGATAGAAGAATAAGTTTTTAGAACTTATATAGCTAGAAAGTTTAGAAGGTTTGGATATAGATTAACCAAAGAAATGATTAGAAGAAGGATAGTTAGATATAAGATAGTTATAAGATTGGATGGAGATAGATTAAGTATGAATGATTATTAATAATGTTTTGATTGTATTCTTGCAAGGTATAAAGGTTTATATATGTATGATGTGTTCCTATATGATGCAAGAGAATGTGTGTATTTTATTTGTATTTTTTTAAACTTTTTAATAAATCAAATTAAAAAAAAAAGAATCACCCAGGCATAATATAAGGTTTACATAGAAGTTGTTGGAACCAGCTTTGCTCATGTTTATAGAAGGCCCACTGAAATCAGTGGAGTTTAAGTCAGCCAGCATAGTGTAGTGGTTTGAGAGCTGAAGTGCAGCTCAGGAGTCCAAGCTTTGAATCCCCACTCAGCTGTGAAAACTCACTCGGTGGCCTTAGGCAAGTCACATTGTGTCAGTATCAGAGGAAAGCAAATGCAAGCCCCTCTGATCAACTCTTCCCAATAAAAACCTAACCCTAGGGTCACCATAGTTGAAAACAACTTGAAAGCACAGAAGCCAGACAATACATAGGTCTAAAGAAAAACAAATTAAATTCAGAAGC
>NW_024832137.1:0-1351 GCF_019175285.1 Sceloporus undulatus
CTAAGACTATGTGCCAGTTGGACTTGATCTCTCTTATTTATCATGTTCAATTTTCATGTGTACAATGCTTAGTCCATCCTCTGAGGCAGAAGTAGAAAATGAGAAGTTATAGGATCCAGAGATATATGTGATTATTTGTCCCTAGCCAAATGGCCAATTGGCAGATGGTTCTTTAACAGCCCCACCATCAATTACTAAATAACAAACACCTTTTGAAACCCAAAGAACGTCCAAAAGCTATTTGGGCGGCTGTTGTTCAGGAGCGAAATTGTTTTACAAAAAATTCTCCTGAGCATGTCTAAGCCATTTGATTTGCCTAAAGTAGCTTTTGGAATCCTAGTCTTTATATCTATCAGCTAAGTTAGTTTTTAAAATAAGAAGCCAAAGAGAGTTTCCACTACTCCATCACCCCAGTGCTTCCTTAAGTGAGAAGTGTTTATGTTCTAGGTTCTAGAACAGAGGCTTCCTGCCTCAAGAGTCATCAGGTGTGACTGAACTACAGTGTCCAAAATCTCTCATCACATTGACCATGGTGGCTGTAAGTTTTGGGAACCCAAGGTTGGGAACCAGGGTTCCAAATAACTGGGTTACTGTGATGAAGTATCTGACATCACACGTCTCCTCAATCCATAGAATCATAGAGTGGGAAGAGACCTCAAGGGCCATCCAGTCCAACCCCCTGCCATGCAGGAAATCCAGATCAAAGCATCCCCGACAGATGGCCATCCAGTCTCCGTTTGAAGACCTCCAAGGAAGGAGACTCCCCTACACTCCTAGGAAGTGTGTTCCACTGTTGAACAGCCCTTACTGTCAGGAAATTCCTCCTAATGTGGAATCTCTTTTCCTGCAGCTTGCACCCATTGCTCTGGGTCCTAGTCTCTGGAGCAGCAGAAAACAAGCTTGCTCCCTCCTCAATATGACATCCCTTCAAATATTTAAACAGGGCTATCATATCACCTCTTAACTTTCTTTTCTCCAGACTAAACATACCCAGCTCCCTAAGGCGTTCCTCATAGGGCATGGTTTCCAGACCTTTCACCATTTTAGTCGTCCCCCTTTGGACACGCTCCAGTTTCTCAATGTGCTTTTTGAATCATGATTCCTCATTTGTTGGATTTCTTTGACATTGTGACTTCACAGGCAGACCAAGGAGGTAAGAAAGGATGTGATGGGAACTTTTATTATGTACAGTGGGACCTTCCCTTTCAATTTCTTTTTCTTGCCTTTTTGGTCAGTGTTTCATTGGATAACACCTCCTTCCTTTCCATCATATCCATTAATTCAGGCTTTTCATATCATAATTCATATTTTTAAAGGACTATATAAGGGGAAGGGGGATCTGGTAGCAGTA
>NW_024832138.1:0-1351 GCF_019175285.1 Sceloporus undulatus
CACTGGGCGACCTTGAGCAAATCACACTCTCTCAACCTCAAAGGATGACCTCTGAATAGGTTTGCCTTAGTGTCGCTGTAAGTCGGGAAAGATTTGAAGGCACATTAACAACAACAAAAAATTATTTTTAACATCTCTAACTGATGAAGAAACCAGTGGTTCTTCAAAAGCTTACGTTATGATCTTTGTGCATTTTAATCAGACCAAGAAAAGTATTTATTTTTTTGTAGATTTGTGATGTTATTGTACAGTGCTTGGCTACATGGCCCATATGGCTATTTATTTATTTATTTATACAGTACAGTGTGCCTGTGTCATATGCAGACACACCTTACGCAGCTTCCAGCATATGCTGGAAACCGCACTGGAAGAAGCAGCACTGTGCGCCAGAAAGTGTAATGGTACGCACACCCGTGCTGCACAGCACCACACGCCACGACAGGCACAAGCTCCACTGGCTTTAATGGGGCTCGAGCGTACACAGAATTTCCCTTACGCGGGGGTGGGGGTCCACAACGGATGCCCACATAAGGGAAGGGACCACTATAGTCATTTATTGTATTTATACCCTGCTCTTTAGAAATGCTCTTAAAGCAGCTTACAAACTTCTTAGAGCAGCTTACAAACTGTTAATTAAGCAGTTCCTTGCCATTAGGCTTACAATCTAAAAAGGCATGACACAAGAGGAGAAGGGAATGGTGGTGGGGAAAAGGGATCAAGGCCAGGAGATACTGCCTCTCCTTCTCTCCCTCTGAGGCCATGGCGATGGTATGGTAGTTGGAATAGTTGGAGCATCCTTCATCTGTCTCTGGGTCTAGGCATGGTAGAGCTGTGCCTCCTTCTCTCCTTCTGAGGCCATGGCAATGGTATTTAGAATAGAGGGAGGGCCTGTTCTATCTCTGGTCGTATGCCTGGTGGAGCTTTGCCTTCCTCTGATCTCCCTCTGAGGCTATGACAATGGTAGTAGGAATAGAGGGAGGGTCATTACTCTGTCTCTGGAGTCTGGACCTAGGCATGGTGGAACTGTGCCTGCCTCTAATCTCCCTCCAAGGCCAGGGCAGCCAGTGGCAGGCAGTTTGTAATTCATGCCCATTTAGCTTGTTGTGGTAAATCCTGACGATCCAGTTGTGCTTACAACTCATTAGACCTGTATAGGATTGTACTGTACACCATGTGTCTCAATCTGTCTTCTTTTCCCCCATCTATAATTAGAGAATAATGTTGGCTGTATCTGTATGTGTAGAACATTAAAAAAAAAGACAGTGTGGTGTATTTAAAATTCATAATTTAAAATAAACTGGATTGGCCTGCCATAAGAGAGAGAGGTCTTTAATACTGTTTTAAATTCAAG
>NW_024832139.1:0-1351 GCF_019175285.1 Sceloporus undulatus
CCCCAGAATCCCCTGGTCAGAATGGCTCTAAAGAGGGAATTCTGGGTGTTGCCTTCATCCATGAAGAGGAGGCATTGCTCCTCCACCCAGGATCCCTTCCTCTTGGACTGCATCCCCCAGAATCCCTGGAGCTTGGTGCAGAGACAGGAGGATGTCTTAGTGCTCCTTCCTCCTGGATCCTGGGATCTGGAGCTTCTTGGAGGGACTAAGGATTCCCCAAAAGAGACCTCTAGCATCAGAGTTTAGGGAACTGGGCTGGAAAGTCCTAAGGGCCCCCAAAACTGCAGCCTCCCAGAGTCTCTAGGAGAGCCCCCTCCTCCATGGGCAGATGCCCCTGGACCCGTTTTGGCTCCCCCTGGTTCATGGGGGGGCAGGGAAGGGGCTGCTTGGTACCCAGTGTGTCAAGGGGATTCTTTGGGAAGGGGAAACCCCTGCACCCCCAAAAAGATCCAGGTTCAGAAGAGGGCTCAGACAGGGGGGTCCCACTGGGTCCCATGGTCCAGCAGGAAGGAGGGGGCCCTTTCCCAGCCCCCTTTGAGGGTCCCATCTGGGCCCTGGGGCCCCTTCTCCTCTCCGGAGGTACTTTTGGGGAGGCAGAGCCTGACCTGTCCCCCTTCCCTTCTTCCTCCCCATAGGAAATCCCAAAGACAGGAAGAGGAGCTGCACGTTCGGACATCAGAGAATGGCAAAGGAGAAGGAGCTCCGAGGGAAGATGGAGGAAGAACAGTCCCCTGGAGAAAGGTAACTGAGAACCCAAGAGAGAAGGAAAGAGGGGGACCCAAAGGGTGCTCAGCAATGGTTCCTTTTCATCCTGGAGAGAAGTGACCATTGGGGTGTCCAGTGGGGCTCTGTCTTGGGCCCAGGGCTATTCCACATCTTTATCAATGACTAAGAGGACAGAATTGGGGGCATACACATCAAATTTACAGATGACACCAAATTAGGAAAAGTGGCTAATACTCCAGAGGACAGGATCAAGATTCAAAATGACCAGAATAGACTAGAAAGTTAGGCCACAGCTAACAAAATGAACTTCAACAGGGAGAAATGTAAGGTACTTTACTTAGGGCAGAAAAATGAAATGCACGGATATAGGATTATGGGGGACAGCTGGCTGAACAATAAACTTGTATGTGTGAAAGGGATCAAGGAGTCCAAATAGACCACAGGTTGAACATGAGTCAACAGTGTGATGCGGCAGCTAACAAGGCCAATACAATTTTAGGTTGCATCAGTAGAAGTACAGTGGTACCCGGGGATACGAATTACCCAGCTTACGAATTTTTCGGGATACGAAAAAATCCCATAGGGATTTATTGTTTCGGCTTACGAAGGTTTTTTCGGGTTACGA
>NW_024832140.1:0-1351 GCF_019175285.1 Sceloporus undulatus
TCCTAAAAATGTTAATGAAAAGCTCAGCCTGAGAAAAATCTGAAGTTGTTTCAAGAGTATATATCATACAAACATTTAATAGCAAGAGTACCTAACCACTTGAACCAAATGGGAAAAGCAGGTTCTGTGTTGCTTGGAAGTCTTTTATCAAGGTGTGGTGAGTTTTATAAAAGAGATGCCCCATTTGCTGGGTCTGATGCAGGAATTTTAGGGGACTTTTTATGATCATCATTACTCAAGAGGTCAGGCTTACTGTTGACAATGGTACCTGATGGCTATAAATTCTGTGAAAAAATATAGCATCATCTTGTGCCTCAGGTTTGTAACTTTTTTATAAAGCTGGCAGAGCATTATTGTCTCCAGTAACTGGAGCAGAAATAAGTGTCTTTCCTCAAAGCAGAGATGTAAAAACCCATCAGTCTAAGTTTCAATGAGTTTCTTCCATCTGCATTTTCAGCCATTCTTTGCTCATACTAGATTCCCAGACACTTATTTCTTCCCTCACTGGAATCCATTCATTCATTTTAATGTGCAGTTTTCTTAATGTATGCATTTTTGTTCTCATCCCCTTCCTCCCGATTTATGATTTCTATAGTCATTTGTCCTTATTGACTAAAGGGTTTTTGTACATATTTTTGAATTTATATATTTGGCTGTTTGCATTTGAAACAATGCATGCATGGCTTTGACTACCATTCATTTCTTTGAAATGCACAGCAGGTCTCACAAACGTGAAGATTTCTATGCTGAGGTGCAGTTTTGTCTCACAATAAGTGTTAAGAGAAGAAGATGTGGATATTTCATTGGCAACCTGAGCACCAATTAAATTATTTTCCATCTCTAGCATTAAGATAAACAAAGAGAAAGACAGAAGGTGGAATTCTGTTGAATGCACATGTGAGAAAGAGTCATTCTTAAAATTGCAATGTTGCCTGTTTCCTAATTGCCTGGATTCCCCTTCAGAGCCAAGGCAATCTGGGAAGGATGACTTAGATAATCACCTGCCCCATAGCACTGGTCATTAACTAGGCCAGGATGGACAAAGTTCGCAATTTTTGTCCCCATTAACTACTTGTCCAAAAGTAGGAATTGTATTGGGGGTATGTGTTAAGATTGCAGAGTATTTTTGATAGGCCATGTGACAAAAAATTGGTTCCTGGATCTTCCAAAATTGCCTACTCCTAGCAATTCCTCCCAGAGTATCTTGGTTCTGAGCACAAACCCACACACAAGTGGTCAGGCATTCAGGAAACAAACTGGATGGAGCATCATCCTTCACCAGCTCATGTTGCTTCTTCTAAGAGGGCCCAGAAAGTGAAATTGCATGTGTAAGAAAGCATTAATATGTAAC
>NW_024832141.1:0-1351 GCF_019175285.1 Sceloporus undulatus
AACAACAACAACAACAACAACAACAACAGAATTATAACCAAAAAAAAGTTCTTGAAAACTGACTGAACATTAGAAAGAACTTCTTGGGAGAGGTTTGACAATGAAACCAATTGCCTAGAGAGGTGGTGGGGGTCTCCATCTCAGAATGTCTTCAAAAAGGGCTGGACAGCTCCTGGCTCAGGATGCCCTAGCTGGAGATCCTATTAAATGTAACCAGTTGCCCAAGACAGGACTCAGCTCGGAAGGTTTGCAAAAGTTTTGAGCCCACTTCCAGTCAAAGGAAGTCAGACCAAAGTCACCTCCCCAATGAGGCAAAGTATTTAAATAAGCTAATCTCCGTAGCATTCTGTTCTGGACAGGTGTGCCAAAGGCAATGTTTCCTTTATGTTCTGTGGACAGGGTGCCCTCTTTTCCTCCTTAGCACAAAACAGCCATAACAGTTCTGCCAGCTTGGACTCGATCCTTGGATGCCAAGCTTGGGCATGTCCCAGGGAGAGTCAACAACGGGCATCTGAATTTGGCAGAAGAAGGGCAGAGCTTTTGCAGAAAGGTGACCTCAAGCCAATTGTCTTTGGATCTGTTGTCACTCCTCTGACACTGCCTTTCCTATTCATTAAGCAAAGAAATCATGAAAATATAGAATCACGGGGGTTATCCAGTCCAACCCCCGCCATGCTGGGAGACACAACTAAAGCAGTCCTGAGAGATGGCCATCCAACTTCTGTTTAAAGACTTACAAAGAGAAAAGTACAATATCCTCCAGGGCAGTATATTCACTGTTAAATAACTCTGCCTATGAAGACATTCTTCTCAATGTTTAGGTGTAATCTGTTTTCTTCTAATTTGTATCCATTGGTTTGTGTTCTAGTCTCTGAAGCAGCAGAAAACAAGATTGGTTCATCTTTCTCAAGCACATTTGGTGGAACACAGGAGAGAGCCTTCTCCAGGGTTGCTCTTACACTTTGGAACACCCTTCTTACGAAAGCTAGGCTGGCTATTTCCCTGCCGACTTTTCACCACTGAAGGTTTTTCTACTCTAGCAGGCGTTTAGGAATCAATTCTTTTATATAAAGGATTCTCTGTTTTAGTGCAGTACTGTTTTTAATACATGCATTTAAATTAATGTATTAAATAGTTTTAATGAGAGCCAGCATTGTGTAGTGGGTTTGAGTGTTGGACTATGACTTTGTAGACCAGGGTTTGAACCCCCTCTGGGACACGGAAACCCATTGGGTAACAGTGGGCAAGTCACATTTTCTCAGCCTCAGAGGAAGCCAAAGGCAAATACCCTCTGAACAAATCTTGCCAAAAAAATCCCATGAGAGGTTCACCTTAGGGTTGCCTTAAGTTG
>NW_024832142.1:0-445 GCF_019175285.1 Sceloporus undulatus
TGAGATTCTATGATATGGGGTGCACTATAAAACTTTTAATAAATGAATAGGTATTTCAATCCTATATATTCATATTAGCAGACATAACTCCAGAGAGTGTTAGCCTTTTGGATGCCAGAAAGTTCCTCTCATTCTTCAGAGCAAGAAGCAACACTTCAGCTGCCTTCTAGAAGATAAAGCAGAAAGGCTTCCAAAAGGACTGAAGTCTTGGGCAAGTCACACTCTCTCAGCCTCAGAGGATGGCCATGGGAAACCCACTCTGAAGGAACCTGCCAAGAAAACCCCTTCAGAGACTCCCATAAGGTCATCATAAGACCTGGAAACAACTGGAAGGCAGACCCCAAGAACAACATTGGGAAATAGGTGCAAGCCTTGCCTTGGGAAGTGTAATGACTGGGCTCCAGTCAATGGAGGTCTTCTTCAGGCAGAAAAGGGAGGTTTATGC
>NW_024832142.1:545-806 GCF_019175285.1 Sceloporus undulatus
CAGTTGGGGGAATTGTGTCAGTTGGAGAGCGAGAGAGAGAGAGTTAAAGAGCGGATCTTGGAAGTCAGTCTCAGAATTGGTCTATTTGTTTCTTTAACAGCTTGTATGAATTGAATATTATGTACTTACAAATACTGTACTTGCAAGATTCTCAATATCTTGTGTGACTTACATTTCAGTTATATTTTGTTATTTATAATAAATATCTACTACTGAACAATCCTTTTACACATGTTTTGGCCAGGGACGTAGCCGGGGGGG
>NW_024832142.1:906-1351 GCF_019175285.1 Sceloporus undulatus
TGAGATTCTATGATATGGGGTGCACTATAAAACTTTTAATAAATGAATAGGTATTTCAATCCTATATATTCATATTAGCAGACATAACTCCAGAGAGTGTTAGCCTTTTGGATGCCAGAAAGTTCCTCTCATTCTTCAGAGCAAGAAGCAACACTTCAGCTGCCTTCTAGAAGATAAAGCAGAAAGGCTTCCAAAAGGACTGAAGTCTTGGGCAAGTCACACTCTCTCAGCCTCAGAGGATGGCCATGGGAAACCCACTCTGAAGGAACCTGCCAAGAAAACCCCTTCAGAGACTCCCATAAGGTCATCATAAGACCTGGAAACAACTGGAAGGCAGACCCCAAGAACAACATTGGGAAATAGGTGCAAGCCTTGCCTTGGGAAGTGTAATGACTGGGCTCCAGTCAATGGAGGTCTTCTTCAGGCAGAAAAGGGAGGTTTATGC
>NW_024832143.1:0-1351 GCF_019175285.1 Sceloporus undulatus
ATGCGGGCATGAGGTATAGCTGTCCTGTAAGAAACAGTTTCTTTGTAACCAATGTCCATATGGTGAAAGGATGAGCCATACATCCTGTATGCGGTCATTGGTCATGGTAAAGTGGGCTAATGTCCATGAGATGGCAGTTTAAGTCCAGTGGCGAGTAGGTCCACATGTGGAACACTTGAATGCAGGCAATGAGATTTTGGAAAACAGCAAGGAAAGCTAACAGCGATAGGTCTGTGGAGCTTGTCATCTGGACAGACAGCAATGAGAAAGGCATCTGGATGTAGGTAGGGCCATGGAGGACCATCTGGAACAGGAGCAGAGGTGTGAGGACACCGGTTGTGTCTCGAATGAGCCTTTGGAGGATGTCCATGGCAGCAGAGGATGGAGGACATCACAGGAAGGATGCAGGCAAAAGAGTCTCAACCCTGGAGTGGGGAACATCAGGAAGGCTGGGAAACAGCTTGGAGAGTCCTGTATCATGGCATCGATGGGATGACATCTGTGGGGTCTGGTCCGGCTTTTGGGAAGAAATATTGGGGCTTACCTTTCCCATGAGAATATAGGAGAACAGAGCAAGGACAGGATAGAATTTTACATGCAGTGGGGATGAAGGAAGACAGACTCCCCCCCCTTGCTCCCAACAGAGTGGGTCAGCTTTAAAATAGGAGTGGAAAAGAGATATGGTTTTTACTTGCCTTGGAGGATGAAGAGGACAGTCTCTTCTCTCCTCCCCTCCCTGGTCTCCCGCAGAGACCAGGCTGGCTTTGTTATAAGACAGTTTTGTAAGAAAAGGATAGGACCTCCAAATTATATCTATGTGCCATGGGAATTATTGAAAAAGATAGGAATTTTCCCTGGCTCCCCGCTGGAGCCAATCCGATAGGTGAAGAATGTGGGAGAGGTCAACATTTAAAGCAGTGGCAGAGAAGTTTCGTGAGGCCACTGTCCGGCACTTAAATAGGCAGACAGATAGTACATAGAGGACTGGCATACACATGCAGAGTATAGAAACACACAACATTAATAAACCAAGGGGTTTGTGAGGCAATGCACTGTTTGGTTGTGGTCAATTTCCAGGCTTGACCAAGGCTGCTGTGAAAATGTGTAAATTTAGTCCTTTTAGCAAAACCACCTCCAAAATAGCCAAATTATTCATTTTTGGATCCCCAATGCCTGGGTATACTTGCACCATTTGAACAGAGTAGTCCAGCCATGGGTGTATTTTAGAAGCATTCCTTTAAAAAAATGAAAATAAGCTGGAGCAGCCCTGGAGGAAGTTTTAGCTTTGGAACAAATCTAACCATTGGGCTTGCTGACCGGCAAAAATGAAAAGGCAAAAGAAAAGCAAAAA
>NW_024832144.1:0-1351 GCF_019175285.1 Sceloporus undulatus
GGTTTTTCTCAGCAAGATTTGTTCAGAGGAGGTTTGCCATTTCCTTCTCCTGAGGCTGAGAGCATGTGGCTTGCTCAGGGTCACCCAGTGGGTTTACAGCTGAGCAGGAATCAAACCCTGGTCTCCAGAGTCGTAGTCCAACGGCTCAAACCACTATGCCATGGTGCATCTATACTGAAGAAACAATGCAGTTTAACACCTCTTTCACTTCCATGGCTCCATTTTACATGATCTTGGGATCTGTAGTTTTGGGAAGAACCAGCATGCTTTGGCAGAAGCTAAAGACCTTGCAAAAGCACAAATCCCAGGATTCCATAGCATGGAGCTAAGGCACTTAAAAGTGGTGTCAACCTGCATTGTTTCTACATTGCTGGATGCATCCTAGGTTACATCTTCAAATGGCTTCTTGTTGTTGTGTGCTTTCATGTTCTTTCTGAATTATGGTGACCCTAAACCTATCATAGAGTTTTCTTGGCAAGGCTTGTTCAGAGGAGGGTTGCTGTGGCCTTCCCCTGAGGCTGAGAGAATGTGACTTGCCCTAGTGGGTTTACATGCCGAGCAGGGATTCGAACCCAATGCTGGCTCTCAAATGGTACGGAGTGGAATTTGGCAGGGCTGTATGTTATCCTTCTGATTTGCTTGGAGATAAGGAGAACAAAATATCTTTCTAACTGCATCAGGAGAAACATTATTGAACTTATTGCTCCTTGGGTCTTTCTGCTCAAGTGCTTAATGGGGAAAAATTCAATCCAACTGCTTTGTGTGCGTAACAAAGCAGTTAATGATAAATTGTTAAACCAGTGCTCAAAGGAAAAGATTCTGGAGTGTATATTAGGTAATTAAGTCAAAATTAAATCAGTGGTTGACGGCCTCCATTCAAACTTTTTATAATTCAAAGCAGAATAAAAAGGTTTTTAAGTGTATCTTAAAGGCACACTCTACTTCTCTACTATTTCACAGTGGTGTCATTCAGCAGGTTTGCACTGGTTTTCCTGAACTGGTTATTAAAAGAATCAGAGGCTGGGGAGGCTAAAAGGGGAGCCAGGAATAGGAACTTGGGCTGCATCTGCACTGGAGAAATAACCTGGTTTGACAGTGCTTTAATGGCCATGGCTCCTTGCTATGCTGTTCTGGGAACTGTAGTTGGTTGTGGCACCAGAGCTCTGGTGAAGAATACCTTGCCTGATGAAGAAGCCAGTGCAGCCTTGAAAGGAGCATGATGTATTTTGGGCATTTTGGTTGGTCCAATAAAGGTCTCATTGGCCCGTTACAAACGGGCAGGAAAATACACACGGAGCGCGTACTAGGGTTAGAAAGGGGCGGTGCTTCTGCACCCCCTAACTCTAGTGCA
>NW_024832145.1:0-1351 GCF_019175285.1 Sceloporus undulatus
GAGGTATGGTGTTTCAATGATGCGTGCATCCTAAGAGTCCAGAAGTCACACCAAAGCCACGCTCCAGCCCTAAGGACTGGAGCGTGGCTTTGGTGCAGGTTCTGGACTCTTAGGACACATGCATCATTTAAACACCATACCTCGACTGTGACTCGAAGCAGCTTTATTTTGGCTGTCTGTAACAGGCCAATGTTTTTTATTTTTAAACCAAACAGTTGCAGGTGGGCCCTACAACCTATTTAAAGGAAAATCACCTCTCAAGGAGGGTTCCAGGACGGTCAAGTCACCCTTTCTGGAGTTCTCTTTTCCCCTGGCCCAAGAAAGGGTGACTCTGGAGTCTGAAAGAATCAAGGGCCACAAAAACAGCCACAGGGTGTTACATGTAGCCCCAGCCCCACATTTTGCACACCCCTGGTCCAATCTGACTCGTGTGGTGGTTTGCCACAACCTCTAGCAAAGGGCTTTTTCCCATTTAGTGTTATCGGAGCTTCTTCCAATGAGATCTAATACTCCCCAATCTTTATTTGTGGTCGGATGAATAACCTACAAAAATATGTTTTCCTGCACAGTCATGTGCCAGGATGATGGAGGGCCCCACACTCCGCACCCCAACTTGGTAGATAAAATTGTACCACCGAGCATATTTATGAAATTTATTGTGCAGTCCTATGCATGCTTGTTCTGAACAAATACAGTCTGTTTAGTGGTGTTAACACCAGATAAATGTACACAGAATTGCTTTTTACTTTTAAACCTTGCTGAAAATAATATCTGTCCCCTCTTGCTGATTTCTGTTTGCTCATCATCACCATTCCCTACAGAAATTTGAAACTGGCTTCCTAAAGGAAGGGGGTGAGATGCCCACTTGCTGTTATTTAAGTGCTAAATCATACAATACTGCATATATAGCAAAGTCTGGTGGCTCTTTTGGATGTGTTTGGAACCCCACAGTGAGTGTGTATTTGTGTGTGTGAAAGGGGGGGAGGGATAACTTGGAATGGGGAATCAGAAGATAGGGAAATGGCTGAATATTATTTCACCTACTACTTTTCTGCTTCTGAACACCCTCCTAGAAGTCACGTTTTCCTAGCTAAAATGATACTTCTTGGTTCTGAGGGTCTCAGACTATCCATTGTTTGGGAAGAAATGCTCTGACAAAGCCTGAATGGAAAAAGTTTAAAATCGGTGGAAACAATTAGACATCAGACCCTCCACCTGCTGTATGGATTGAAACACTCTCTTCAATAAAGTTGGGGAACCCACACCCCTCTAGTTGGTGTTGCCTCCATCACCCATGCCATCATGGCCAGTGGCCAGGGTAGAAGGTATGGGAGTTGGGGCCCAACAGCAT
>NW_024832146.1:0-1351 GCF_019175285.1 Sceloporus undulatus
AGTGGGCATCCCTGTCGCGTCCCTCTCTGAATATCTATGGCTTGCGTTTTTTCTCCATTAATCCTCAATTGTGCTCTCTGATTGTTGTATATTTTCCCTATCCAATTACTAAAATTTTCCCCTACTTTAATTTTCTTCAACACTTCTAAGACCAGATTCCAATCTATTGAGTCGAAAGCTTTTTCAAAGTCGAGGAAGAAAAGACCCAGTTTTTTCTCATTGTGTCTTTCGTAGTATTCTAGTATATTTATAACCATCCTTATATTTTCTCTTATATGTCGATTAGGTAAGAAACCTCTTTGTTCTTCATCTATTGTTTCGCTTAGACATTCTTTTAATCTTTTTGACAGAATTGAGGCAAATATTTTATAATCATTGTTTAACAAAGAGATGGGTCTATAATTTGCTGGGTTCAGCCGATCTTTTCCTTCCTTATAAATGAGGGTAATTTCTGCTTGTTTCCAAGTATCAGGGATGTTTCCTATTAACGCTTCATTCATCACTCTTTGTAACGGTCCACAAATTTCATCCACAAATACTTTATAAAACAGTCCCGTAAATCCATCATTCCCCGGTGCTTTACCTGTTTTGCATTTTTTTAATTGCCTCTTGTATTTCTTCCTTAGTAATTAATCTATTTAAATTCTCTTGTTGTTCCTTTGTTAGTATTTGAATTTTGCTGTTACTCAGGAATTCTTGAATTCCTTCTTTTTTCTTCCCTTCGTTTCATATATAAATCCCTATAAAACTCCAGAAATACTTCTTCTATGTCTTTCTGTTGTGTTAATAGTTGATCCCCTTTCTTAATTTTATTAATAATGTTTTTTTCTCTCTCTCTTCTTAATCTGTTAGCTAACCATTTCCCTGTTTTATTTGCATGTTCAAAGCTATTCTGTTTAGCAATCCTCAAATTTTTTTCCAACTCCTTATTCGCTTCAATTTCTAGTTGTTTCTTTAAAACTTTTATTTCGTTCTGTGTTGTCTTATTATTTGGCCTGTTTTTTAATTCCTCCTCCTTATCTCTCAATCTATTGTTTAGATCTGTTATTTTCTGTTTCCTCCTTCTCTGATATATTATATTTTGATGAATGAAAAAACCTCTTATAGTAGCCTTAGCTGCATCCCAAACCACTGCCGTTTCTACCTCTTTATCCAAATTTTCCTCAAAAAATGACTTTATCATTTCCTTCCCTTTCTTAACTATATCCTCGTTTTTTAATAAATTTTCATTCAATCTCCAGGAATACTTTTTAGATGGTTCTTTGAGATTTAATATAATTGGGTTATGGTCAGATATTTCTCTATTTAAAATTAACATTTCTCCCACCTCTTTAATCAATGAACTAGTGAC
>NW_024832147.1:0-726 GCF_019175285.1 Sceloporus undulatus
GAGGAGGGAGCAAGCTTGTTTTCTGCTGCTCCAGAGACTAGGACCTGAAGCAATGGATGCAAACTGCAGGAAAAGAGATTCCACCTGAACATTAGGAGGAACTTCCTGACAGTAAGGGCTGTTTGACAGTGGAAGACACTCCCTCGGAGTCTAGTGGAGTCTCCTTCCTTGGAGGTCTTTAAGCAGAGGATGGATGGCCATCTGTCTGGGATGCCTTGATTGTGATTTCCTGCATGGCAGGGGGTTGGACTGGATGGCCCGTCCGGTCTCTTCCAACTCTATGATTATATTATTCTATATAATATGCCCCTGTTAAAGATGAAATAGCACTGCCTTCTTGCATGGAAGAGACTCCTTTGGAGGGTGGTGGAATCTCCTTCTTTGGAGGCTGGATGGCCATCTGTTGGGGAATGTTTTGATTGAGAGTTTCTGCATGGCAGAAGGGGTTTGACTGGATGGCCCTTGCGGACTCTTCCAACTCTGGGATTCTGTGATTTTGTCCTGCAAACACATGCTAGTGTAATACCAATAATAGTAACATTAATAATAAAAATGGTAATAATAATAATAATATGCACGTGAAGAAGTAGAGTTTAGCCTACTAGTCTCAAGGGGGCTACAAGGTTCCTTGGAGGTCTATAAGCAGAGGCTAGATGGCCATCTGTCAGGGATGCTTTGCTATGGATTTCCTGCATGGCAGAAGGGGGTTGGACTGGATCAGGGCCC
>NW_024832147.1:826-1351 GCF_019175285.1 Sceloporus undulatus
GAGGAGGGAGCAAGCTTGTTTTCTGCTGCTCCAGAGACTAGGACCTGAAGCAATGGATGCAAACTGCAGGAAAAGAGATTCCACCTGAACATTAGGAGGAACTTCCTGACAGTAAGGGCTGTTTGACAGTGGAAGACACTCCCTCGGAGTCTAGTGGAGTCTCCTTCCTTGGAGGTCTTTAAGCAGAGGATGGATGGCCATCTGTCTGGGATGCCTTGATTGTGATTTCCTGCATGGCAGGGGGTTGGACTGGATGGCCCGTCCGGTCTCTTCCAACTCTATGATTATATTATTCTATATAATATGCCCCTGTTAAAGATGAAATAGCACTGCCTTCTTGCATGGAAGAGACTCCTTTGGAGGGTGGTGGAATCTCCTTCTTTGGAGGCTGGATGGCCATCTGTTGGGGAATGTTTTGATTGAGAGTTTCTGCATGGCAGAAGGGGTTTGACTGGATGGCCCTTGCGGACTCTTCCAACTCTGGGATTCTGTGATTTTGTCCTGCAAACACATGCTAGTGTAATA
>NW_024832148.1:0-1351 GCF_019175285.1 Sceloporus undulatus
GACCACGGACTATGAACGCCAGCTCCACGCCCTGGATGTCCGCAGGGTGCTGGCGTTCTATTTAGACAGAACTTCCACTTCTAGGCGTTCGGAGAGACTGTTTGTATGTTACTCTGAAGCCAAAATAGGGCTACCTGTTTCACCACAGAGGTTCTCCAAGTGGGTGTCCAACACCATTTCCCTCTGCTACGAACTGGAGGGTAAGCCCTTACCAGGCTGGGTTAGAGCCCACGCAACAAGGGCGGTGGCAGCATCCTCAGCCTTTTTGACAGGGATCTCGCTTGAGGATGTATGTAAAGCTGCTGCCTGGTCCCAGCCATCAACATTTATCAAGCACTATAGGCTGGACGCCAGGGCCAGACATAATGCAGCTTTTGGGAGGGCAGTGTTACTCTCTGCTCTTCATTGACTTGGGCCCAGGGTACTTAGAGGACCGCCTCTCCCCATATAATCCGCCTCGCACACTCAGAACTTCCGGGAGTAAACTATTGGAGGTCCCTAGATCCAACTATATACGGACCTCACAGAGGGCTTTTACTATTGCTGCCCCCTCCCTATGGAATAAGCTCCCTGCAGAGCTTCGCACCGCCACCTCGTTAGCTGTTTTTAAAAAACAGTTGAAAACATACTTGTTTCGGTTGGCCTTCCCACCTTAATTTGTCTATTTATTTTCCTGCCCCCCTTTCTCCCATCTTCTCCCCCTCTCTTTGACCCGGATTGATGTCTCACTTTGCCCCTGATACGTGTATTTCCCATTTTATTGTTTTCCTGTTCCTGTTCTTGTAATAATGTTTTTAACTGTTATATTGGATTTTAACCTGTATTGTAATGTTTTTATAATTCTTGTAAGCCGCCCTGATCATTTTTTATGGAAGGGCGGGGTATAAATAAATTTTATTATTATTATTATTATCCTTGACACCAACAATTTCTGTCATCAAATCCAAAAGATAAGAAAATGCAGCTCCCTCATCGCACTAGAGATTCTAGTAGTTTGCAGAGGACAATGATTTTTGACAATGCTACTCATGTGTCCAGTTGGGGCATGTCAGCAAGCCTCTTTCTTGTGGGTGCAGATGTTTTCCTTCCGCTTAGGTCTTCCAACAGCAATAACAGGAAAAGGAACAGAATGAAAGGGTATCCAAAAAGGTTTGGTTCTGCTGAATCCCATGCCCTCTCATTCCTCTGATATGCACACAGGATTGAGAAGAGGAGAGATGTATGTATACCCACCAACATTTTGCATATGAAAACCAGGACACACAGAATCATAGAATCATCAAGTTGGAAGAGATTTCAAGTACCATCATATCCAACCCCCTGCCATGCAGAAATACAGACTTTCAAAAGA
>NW_024832149.1:0-1351 GCF_019175285.1 Sceloporus undulatus
TTCCAACCCTGGGCTTTGGATGCAGAACAGTCTCTACCCACTGAAACCCACTGCCTTCTCCTCCTTGATCCGATTTGGCAAACACACACACACACACACACATTACAGACAGACAGACAGACAGACAGACAGACACACAGACACACACACACACGATTATATATGAATACTCTCACACACACATGCATATATATATAAATGCATACACACACAAACATATAATAATAAATAATAAATAAATAAAAAATATTTTTATACCGCCCTTCCAAAGATCAGGGCGGTTAACAGCATAAAAAATACAACATATACATCGAGATTAAAACAAATACACAAAAACAGCATAAAACCCCCGTTAGCCAATCCTCTTTGCCACAAAAGAGGAAGGGAGGCCCACTGGACTTTAGTCGGGGAATGCAACCTGAAATAGAAAGGTTTTTAAATTCTTTCTAAATTGGGCCAGGGAGGTGGCCGAGCGGAGCTCTGTGGGCAGCGTGTTCCAAAGGGCCGGGGCGGTGATGGAAAATGTCATCCTCGTGGTGGAGGACAGTCTAGCCCCTGGCACCCTAAGTAGTTGCTGCCCCGATGTTCTGAGGGTGCGGGACGGAATGTAAGGGGAGAGGCGGTCCTTCAGGTATCCTGGGCCCAAGCCATTTAGGGCTTTATAGGTCATCACCAACACCTTATATTGTGCCCGGAAGCGAATAGGCAGCCAATGCAGATCTTTAAGCACCGGTGTAATATGGCTGGCCCTGGAAGTTCCAGTGACCAGCCTGGCTGCCATATTCTGTACCATTTGTAGCTTCCGGGTTTGGTATAAGGGTTGCCCCATGTAGAGTGCGTTGCAGAAATCCAATCTCGAGGTTAACAGAGCGTGTACTACCGTTTCAAGGTCCCTCTGGGCCAGGTATGGGCGCAGCTGGCGAATAAGCCGAAGCTGATAACAGGTGTTCTTGACCGTCGCATTCACCTGAGCAGTCAGGTGAAGCGACGAATCAAGAAGCACCCCCAGACTGCGCACAGTGTCCTTCACAGGGAGCGTGACCCCGTTCAAGACAGGTGGAACTACCGCCATTCCTGGACCAGGGGGACCTATCACAAGTACCTCCGTTTTCTCTGGATTCAATTTGAGTCGGTTGTCTCTCATCCAGCCCATTACTGACTCCAGGCATGCCACGAGAGGAGAGACGCCATCCTCAGTCACTGCATCAGTCGAAGACATAGAGAAAATGATTTGGGTGTCATCAGTGTACTGATAACCCCGCGCCCCATGTCTCCGGATGATCTCTCCCAGCGGTTTCATGTAAATGTTAAATAGCATGGGAGACAGAATGGCTCCTTGAGGGACCCCAGT
>NW_024832150.1:0-1351 GCF_019175285.1 Sceloporus undulatus
TCCTCAGTGAAATATACTGCCACATCCGCAAAGGTCACCTGCAACAGAAAATAGCCGTCATCCACAGAGTGACTAAGCAAAAGGGAAGGAAAGCACATGGGTCATCCCAAATATTATTTCATCGCTTTAGAAATCAGTACAGGAAATAAACTTTAAATTCTGTGAGCAAGAACAAAGCTACTGCCTTTGAGATCCAGTTTGTCTTGAATCTTTTCAATATAATATACAATATAATACATAATATAATTTAGGCCATGGCTGGGATATTGATGATGGATTAGGATACTGACTATCCCAACACATACAGTACATTTAGCCACCAAAGTATTGTGGTGCATTTAGACATTTCTTCCCAATTTTTAGAACCAAATGTCATTATTAAAAAACATTTCTGGGGAGCATTGTGGGCTTGAGGGCCACTGGACGCACCCCATATTTAGATCCAGAGATGTTCTCCCATAGCGCCCAATATTTGAGAGATTGCAAAAGCAAGATGCATGTGGATAAGCAACCCAGAAGGCAGTGAAGATGGCCAAAGTTGTTTATGAGGAAGATCACACAAGCTAGGAAGGGCACAGCAGTTTGCTTTTGCTTCAGCCTCCTGGGAAGGGCAATATCCTGCCTCCTTCTTTCCTCTCCCCATTTTTGAGTTGATGAGGTGCAAACTGAATGACACTCAGGAGCTGAAGTGAGCTTAGAAGGGGGAAAATGGGAGGATGAGAGAGCAACCGGGACATTTTTAAAAGACCCTGAAAAAGTGGGGTGACAGAGGATTAACCAGGACTGTCTCTGCTAAATTGGGAGAGTATGTTCTCCATTTGCTTTCATGAACTGGCCCAGCAGTGACACAGATGAAACTAATAGTCAAGAACCTCGACTCACCAAAGAGTTGTTGTGTCTCTGCATCCTCTTTCTCTTGGAGCCCAACTCCCTCCGCTTGGCCTCTTTGTCGGCCATCAGGTGGGCAGGGGTCCTGGTGGCCCTGTACTTGTGTCACTACCAGCAAAAAGTGTCCCAAAGCTGTGTCCAAGGGGGCTGAGATGAAGTTCCTGCGAAAAGAGACCAGAGATTCAAAAAAGGACGCAAATTGGATCTCCTATAAAGAATCAATGCAAATAGATAGAAGTGCTTGTAGAAAAATGACACGAGAAGATCCTAATGATCAGGGTTATGATCTTTCATGGTTCTTTTACAGACAATTAAGAAAGCTCTTCCTAATGCATAAAAAAATACATTATTGGCAAATCAGACTCTGATCTAGAACAGGAAATAATGCTGAATAAAGAGAACAGCATCCTGCTGGTGAGATACACAAGTAACATATCCCTCCTTTGGGTCGATGTAGAGGTGG
>NW_024832151.1:0-1351 GCF_019175285.1 Sceloporus undulatus
TGGTTGTGTGGCTTTAATAAATGTTTATATTTTAATTGCAACTCATTGACATTGCAGTCTCTGTTTCTTGGGGTTGGACTATATGACCTCTGGTATACACATAGAGACCCAATCCGCTGCGTGCGTTGTTAGGACACGCCTCTTGTAAATTTGAGCTAATTAAATCCCTCTGATTCGATCCTTCCTAACACTTGCCTCCATTGTTCTGTCTCCTTTGTTCTAGAGCAGCAGAAAGCAAGCTTGCTCCATACTCAGTATCTCTTCAAATATTTGAACAGGGCTGTCATATCCACTCTTAACCTTCTCTTCTCCAAGCTAAACGTACCCAGCTCCCTAAGTCATTCCTCAGAGAGCATGGTTTCCAGACCATTCACCATTTTGGTTTCCTTCCTCTGGACATGCTACAGTTTCTCAACATCTGTTTGAATTGTGGTGCCCAGAACTGGACACAGGATTATTGCAAGTGAGCCCTGACCGAAACAGAATAGAGTGGCACTATTACTTCCTTTCATCTTGACACTATACTCCTATTGATACAGGCTAGGATCACATTGGCCTTTTTAGCTGCTGCATCACACTGTTGACACATGTTCAACTTGTGCTCTACTGCCATTCCTAGTTCCCTTTCACACGTAATTTAACTGTCATAACACCTTCATGTGGCATTTTGGAATTTCTAGTTTTAGTGAGGCACTATTGTTCTCCACTTTGTAAGGATTCTCAATATCAAATCCTAAACTGCTAATTCTGGAATTTTGTGGGAAGGACCCATGGAGATTAATGCTTTTTGCCCCTAAATGGTCCTCAGCCCATTCCTGAGCAGGTTTCCTGGCTTTTGTAGCCCCTCTTCCAGCCTTATGAGGCTCTGGAGAGGCTTCATGGGAAAAAAGGCCTCCCTTGGCCCTTCAATGGATCAGAGAGGGCCCAACAGTGGCAAAATGGCCTCCACTTCCACAAAGGGATGCTGTGGGATATTGAGGGGCAAAACATACCATATTTTTAGGCAACACAATTTGGGGTTTCCCCTGAGATCCCCTGGGGTCCAATGTGACCACCCCACTTCCCAACAGTAGTTCATCCCTGTCTTAGAGATGCCTCACTAATTTCAGAAACCAGGTCCCAGACTCCTTGTTCTGCCTTTCCTAATGCATTAGTTGTATAATGATTGTCTTGCCTTTCTCAAGAAATGAGCATCAAAGTGTCCCTTTTGTGCATCACACTCTGTGGGTGTGTGTCTGTGATAGAGAGATGGAGGCAATGTGAAAAACAGAAAGGCAGGGAAGAGATGCTGAAGGTCAAATGGTAAAGCAGTGCAGATGGGCAAGAGGCAGGGTTGGAGAGCGGAGGGAGA
>NW_024832152.1:0-1351 GCF_019175285.1 Sceloporus undulatus
AAGATGGCCCCCTCTTTGCTCAAAACACAAGGTGGAGGATGATGGGCTTTAGTCCCCCAAAACAAGAAAAGGGAGGACAAAGAGGGACCCTTCTTTGCCTTTCTCAGCCTCACAGCTGCATTGAGTTATATTCACAAATAACAACTATAAACATAAACAATAATACACTTGCACCATGCCTTCTCAGGATGATGGGCCTCGAGGTGGTTAATGAGACCTTTAAAACAATCCAAAGTGAAATCAAATCCCACTCCATTAGCAGCAGAGTGAAGGAGGAAGCCATGGGCATCATGACACAGTACTCCTGCCTCCTTCCCATAAACAACTCTTCAGAAAGACTTTTGGACCCAGGAAACTGAATCTGGGGAAGGAGACACTTTGCTTTGACAGATCAGCACAGACTGAGCAATGTAAAAATGTAAAGAAAAAGAGGGAGAAGGAGACAGAGAGAGAGGGAGGGAGGGAGAAAAGAAGGAAGGAAGGAAGGAAGGAAGGGGAGAGGGAGGGAGGGAGAGGAGAGGAGAGGGAGGGAAGGTAGCTTGTCCCCTCCATCCTCTTCTTATTCATCTGAAGAAGAGATGCAGATTTACCACTTGAAGAGGCTCAGGAGGTGCCTAAGGAGCAGCCAGGCTCCTTCTCTCTCCAGGAGGCTCCCCTTCCCTTCCCTTCCCTTCTGGGCTCCCAAAGGCTGCCCCACCTCCAGACCCTCCTCCCTGGGAAGGAGATTCGCACTCCGAACCGGAAGAGGAAGGCAGCTGGCAAGCCTTCCCCCTCCTCTTCCTCCTCCTCCATTGTCTTTTTCCTCTCCAGGAAACCATTTCCTTCGTTTTAACCCTTGGGAAGCCAAAGAGCACAATCTTCCACTGAGAATCCAGTATCTTTCATCCTTTTGCTTGTTTGGGGTGAATTTTTAAAAGATTTGCTACATTTCCAGATAGACCAGAAAGCCATTGAAACAAACACACCATTGAAAAAATGACCCTCCTCCTCTGTCCAGCTGGAGGCCTTTTTAGCAGCATCAGCACTGAAGTGGTCAAAGAGGGATGGAGAAACACAGGCTTCTCCAGGTGAAGCTGCAGCATCAGCCTCTCTGCAGGAAACAAGGCTAAAAGGCTGGAGCTGGGAAAGGAGGAGAGTTTACGATGAGCACTGAATGTGTGGAATGACAATGGCAGCTCCCTCCAGAACCCCTGATATGGAGCCCCTGGGAAGAACAAAACAGAGGCTGCATCCACACTGCAGAAAGAATTCAGACTGACACCCCTTTAGCTGCCATGGCTCAGAGCTAAGGGATTCATTGGAGCTGTAGTTTTATGAGCCTTTTGTGAGCCTTCTCTGTCAGAGAGCTCTG
>NW_024832153.1:0-1351 GCF_019175285.1 Sceloporus undulatus
TTTTAGTTGCTGCATCGCACTGTTGACTCATGTTCAACTTGTGGTCTCCTTAGACTCCTAGATCCCTTTCACACATAGTCCCAGGGCCGTAGTGTCAGGATGAATGGATGATCTCATTGCTAAATAGTTTTCCCAGGAGAAAAGAACAGAGTGATATTCAGTAGTGACTGAGCTATTGGTGAAAATGTTCTCAGACAAGATGTTCCCAGATGGAAACTCACTTCGTATGATCTGTAAGCAATCTCCCAGTCCAGCGCACTATTCACCTTCTCCACAGTCTAAAGATTATGCTGATTCCAATCTTGAGAGGTCCTATAATGGCTGAGTGCCTTCAGGCTTCTCCAAGTCTGGGCTCTCTGGTTTGAACTGCCATAGCTGAATATCTGTGCTGGGGAACTGCTGCTTGGTTTACTTGCCTAAAACATCCCTTAGGATGTTAAAATTATATCAGGATCACAGATAGGTGACTGGGGACTGGTTCTTGGGTTACAATTCTATTATTCTGAGAAGGTTAACACCATTTAATACCTTATAAAACCTGAGACATATGTAAGAGCAAGGGGAGAGCAAATCAAGCAATCTGCTTCCGAGTGGGAGGTGGATTATTCCTAGTGACTGCAGTGCCAACAGACATACAGAAGTTCCTAGAGCTGCCAGTGGGAAACTGGTGGGAGGTTTCCACAAAGCTGGAAGCTTTTAAAAGCTCTTCTGCGTTTTTAGAGCATCCACCTTTGTGGAAACCTCCCACCGCCTCCCACCTGGCAGCTCTGGGATTCTTTTGCAATGCTCCTTCAAAGGTCTCCCCATGACAGCTGATGAACTATTTTGGTGTCAGAGAGGGATTTTCAGGTCCAGAAGGCTTTGCAGAGAATGCAGAAGGGAGGGAGGGTGGATTAGGAGGAATGGTTGAGGGAGCTGGGGATGTTAACTTGGAGAAAAAAAATGAGAGGAAAGTCAGGATAGCCACATATCTGAATGGATGTCATGGAGAATCATAGAATCATAGAGTTGGAAGAAACCCCAAGGACCATCCAGTCCAACCCCATTCTGGCATGCAAAAAGACATAACCAAAGCACCCCTAACAAATGGCCATCTAGCTTTTGTTTGAAGACCTCCAAAGAAGGAGACTCCATCACACTCTGAGACAGCAGCTTCCAATGTCAAACAGCCCTTACTGTCCACCTCAACATTAGGAGGAACTCCCTGACAGTAAGGGCTGTTCGACAGTGGAACATATTCCTTCCTCGGAGATTTTGGTGGAGTCTCCTTCTTTGGAGGTCTTTAAGCAGAGGCTGGATGGCCATCTGTCACAGGGAGTACTTTGATTGAGAGTTCCTGCATGGTAGAATG
>NW_024832154.1:0-1351 GCF_019175285.1 Sceloporus undulatus
CAAAAATAATGTTCGTTCACTGCTTGGATGTGTGTGGCTCCTCTCCTCTGTAGCCTCTCTGGTGACTTAATAGGCTTGACCTCCAAGAAAAGCATTTTCCACACTTCTGACATTTGTATGGCTTCTCTCCTGTGTGGACTCTCTGGTGTTTCACTAAGTCGCCCTTCAAAGAAAAACATTTCCCACAATGCTGGCATTTGAATGGTTTCTCTCCTGTGTGGATTCTCTGATGTGTCAGTAGGTAAGACTTTGAAGAAAAACATTTCCCACAATGCTGGCATTTGTAGGGCTTCTCTCCTGTGTGGAGTCTCTGATGTGTCACTAGGTATGACTTTGAAGAAAAACATCTCCCACAACGCTGGCATTTGTATGGCTTCTCTCCTGTGTGGATTCTCTGGTGTTTCAATAGGATTGACTTGAAAGAAAAAAAATTCCCACAATGCTGGCATTTGTATGGCTTCTCTCCTGTGTGGATTCTCTGATGTCTCACTAGGTTTGACTTCTGAGAAAAACCTTTCCCACAATGCTGGCATTTGTATGGCTTTTCCCCTGTGTGGACTCTCTGGTGTGTCAGTAGGTTTGAGTGCTGAGAAAAACATTTCCCACAATGCTGGCAGTTGTATGGCTTCTCTGATGTGTGGACTCTCCCATGACTGACAAGTTCTTCTGTAAAGAAGGATAATGATAGATAATACTGAATATCAGAGTTAAGAGAGGAAAGTGTTAGCTCAAGATTTAGCCCTATGTTTACTCCTCCCTATTTGATATTAAATTAAGTTGGAGTCAGATTCCAATAACTCATTGGCAAAGTCAGAGTAAGGTAGGCTTGCCATAACCCGGCGGCCCCCGTGCCATTCATGGTTTCGGGGGGCCCCTCCCGGTCACGGTCCGGTTTGGGCCCCCACCCGTGCCTTGTTCCCGGTTTGGGGGATCCGCTGCGGCCATTGCTGCTGCCGCTAATGCGGCTGCTGCGGCGCTGACCCACCTCCTCCTCCTCCTCTGGCTCCACCTTCCTCCTCTTCCTCGGCGGGCCGGCGGCAGAAGCGCCGCTGCCACCGCGCCCCCAATGGGAGGACTTGCTCGCTGCCCAGGCCTCAGTAGGGGCAGTGGCAGCGCGCGCGCCTTCCCCATTCCCTCCGCGCGCGTGCGCGTGCCTCCCCGCTTCTCTTCCTCCCGCGCCAGCCATCCTAAGGAGGAGGAGGAGGAGGAGGAGGAGGAAGGAGCCGGAGGAAGGGTGCCTGAAGGCCAGGGCAGAATTGGACCAGAGGAGGAGGAGGAGGAGTGGCCATTAGGTCTGCCTTGGTATTTTGGGGGTTTTAAATTATTTTTTAAAATATAAAATACTTATTTT
>NW_024832155.1:0-1351 GCF_019175285.1 Sceloporus undulatus
CCCCCCCCCCCGCCACGTCCCTCTCGTGCGTGTCTCCATCTGCGGGAAAGAAGGAAATGATGAGGCAAATCCCCCTGCCACATCCCCCTCGCGCGTGTCTGCATCCACGAGAAGAAAGGGAGAGGAGGAGGCGAACCCCCCCCCCCGTCCCCCTCACGTGTGTCTGCATCCGCTGGAAGGAAGGGAGAGGAGGAAGCGAACCCCCCCGCCCCTTCCCCTTCGTGGGTTGCTGCACTCGCGGGAAGGAAGGGAGAGGAGGAAGCGAACCCCCCCGCCCCTTCCCCTTCGTGGGTGGCTGCACTCGCGGGAAGGAAGGGAGAGGAGGAGGCGAACCCCCACCCCACCCCTTCCCCCTCGCTGGTGGCTGCACCCGCGGGAACGAAAGGAGAGGTGGAGGCGACCCCCCACTTCCTTGTCACGCGTGCCCGTGCCAATGTGGGCACCCGCAGGGAGAAAAGGAAAGGAGGGAGCCCCGCTCCTTTCCCTTTTACCCGCCGATGCCTGCTCCTGCGCCGGCACCTGCGGGGAGAAGGGGAGGGGGGAGCCGGGGGGATCTTGCAGCATCTCTGAGACTGACTGAAGGGGAGAAGCTGGGAGCATAGAGTCATAGGATCCTAGAGTTGGAAGAGACCCTAAGAAGGGCCCTGATCCAGTCCAACCCCCTTCTTCTGCCATGCAGGAACTCTCCATCAAAGCATCCCCTGAGACAGATGGCCATCCAGCCTCTGTTTAAAGACCTCCAGGGCAGGAGACTCCAATACACTCCAAAGAAGGAGTCTTTTCCACTGTCAAACAGCTCTTACTGTTAGGACGTTCTTCCTAATGTTGCGCTGGGATCTCTTTTCCAGGAGCTTGCATCTATTGTTCCAAGTCCTAGTCTCTGGAGCAGCAGGAAACAAGCTTGCTCCCTCCTCAATGTGCCCCTCCAGGCATTAAATTGGCATCTCAAGGGAGGGGGGAAGAGCCTCCAGGATACCCCCATGGCCCTTGTTCTCACCAGACATACCTGAGAGAGTGGCAGGACAGAGAGAAGGCATTAAATTGGCCCTCGGCTGGAGACCACCATGAACATCAGCCCAAACATGTGTTTATGTTGGGGAATTCAAGTTTCCTAAGGCTTCAGCCCTTGGTAAGGAAGCAAAACTATCAAACTATCAAAGCCAAGGCTGTGAGGGTCTTGCTTTAGAATCAGCAGAGCAGCAGAAAGATGCTTCTACGAACTGAGGCTGACACAAGTAGCTTGTAGTTTAAAAACAAAACTTCATTAATGGCTTAAATCTATATATATATATATATATATATACACATGGAAGCTGCATCCTCAGCTGTCTAGCGAATAGTTCAGGTGAAG
>NW_024832156.1:0-1351 GCF_019175285.1 Sceloporus undulatus
TATTAAGGTGACATTTCATCAGATTCAAAACAACACACTTGTCTAATCATCTCCTTCTAAGCACGACTGAAACTGTTGGCTTTTGACATTTTGAAGCTCAGGACTAGGGCACCGCAAGAACTACCTGACTATATGAACTGATCTGGATCATTTGATCTTCTAGAAGCCTTCTTCCTGGTCTCCCCTGCTACTTGAAGTAAACCTGATAAAATGGGATCCCTTATCAAGCAAAGATAGGGATTTCCACATGGCTGTTATCGAAAGTTGCAAAGCAATCCCCAGAAAGTATTGCCTTGTGCCAGGTCTGCTATTGTTTCAATGCCAGATTAAGTCCTAATTATTTTCCCAGAGCTTTCATATTTTTCTTGATTGCTGGCTATTCTGTTCTCTATCTCACTGGTTCTGACTTAAGTATGTGGCTTTTGACTCAACATCATGTTTTTGGGTTCTGGTGTTTGAATATTCTTCATACCGATGCCTGTTTTAAATAACTTTTAATGGGTTATTTCAGTTGTCTGCTCTTCTGCGTATGATGTAATTATGTCAAATAAATACACTTCTTTCGGGAAAGAATGATGAAAGCGGGCATGTACATTTCATACCAGCTTTTGCATGGCATGCCAGGTATACATGTTACACAATGTGCATGGTAGGTAACAAAGACCTGTGTGAACTCATTCACTATCCTAAAACTGCTACCAAAGAAAGTGTACTAACATCCATTTTTGAATGCAATCTAGATTAGTTCAGGTGCTAAAGATATAGGAACTTCAAAGAATCATTCAGCAAAGAACCCCTGTTGCCTTTCATCTATTTCTGCCACAAAGGATTGGCTTTTGAATGGTGGGAAATGATGTGTCTATATTAATTTCCAAGACGTTTAAGATGCCTTTGTTCCAGAGTAGTCAGTACAATAAAAATTCTGCAAGCAATGCAAGAAGAGGAATCATATCTAATAACTAAGACTGAAAAGCATAGTGATGGACATAGAGAAACCATTGTTGTTGTTAAATATATGTAGCTAATTTGCATGGTTGCTTTATATATTGATTAACATTATAACACATACAGTAAAGGCCAATGATAATACTTAACAAATGATATTAAAATAATAGATGAAGGCTGGCTCCATACAACATCTGATATTGGGAGCTATCCAGACCACTATCCACTGATAGCCCTGTCTTCCATGGCATTCTCTTAAGAAGGATATCATAAAACTGGGCAATGCTAATCCAGAACCTGTTTGATGACCATGAAAAGGCTCTGAGTGGCAAAAATAATAACTCAGCTGCCCACAGGAAGGACAGTTCTTGATTCCATCTCTGTCAGTTTCTCAATTCCCCCCCCC
>NW_024832157.1:0-1351 GCF_019175285.1 Sceloporus undulatus
AGGTCCCTTAGGTTGGGAGGGGGACAGGAAGGGGAGATAGATATGATGCATCTATCTCTCCTTCCCCTGGAAGGCAAGTCCCTTCTCCCACCGCCATACCTCCCCCTGCCCCACACTACCTCAATGGGAGCTCCGCTCGTAACGATGTAATCCCCCTCGTCCCCAGCCCGTGCATCCCCCACATCCATAACCTCCCCCCACCCTTCTCCCGCAATTAAGAGAGCAGAGGTTAGCCACCTCAGGCATCCTCTGCTCTGTGACTAACCCACAGCCTCCCTAACCCAATTAAAACTGCGCAGTTGCGCAGCTGCGCGATGGTAGCGCTGCGGAGTCCCGCAGCGGTGCCCTCTCAGTCTGTGGGCAGCACTCCCGGGGCGGTGTGCAGATGCGCACCTCCGACACCCCGGGAGGAGGCCGCCCGGCAGAAACGCGGCTCTGGCAGCGGCGGTGGTCCGGTGTGGGGGCGGAGGGGGCGTGGCAGGAAGGTCCGGTTTCCCGGCTTTATGATCGCCGCTCTCACCTGGCGAGCCTCCTCCTTGCCTTCGCCCCAGGTGTCCCTTAAAGAGCCCTCACACTGGCCGCCAAACGCCAAGGCCAGTAAAAAGAGTCCCGCAGCGGTGCCCTCTCAGTCCGTGGGCGGCACTCCCGGGGCGGTGCGCAGATGCGCACCTCCGACACCCAGGGAAGAGGCCGCCCGGCAGAAACGCGGCTCTGGCAGCGGCGGTGGTCCGGTGTGGAGGCGGAGGGGGCGTATAGGCCCAAGGGGAAGAAAAACTGCAAAGTCCTACTTCCCACAGCTTCTGAGATTGAGCCCAGGGTGAATATGCAGACCTCTGAGAACTAGAGGAGGTGTGCACATCCTGCAGACCTGTAAACAGACTTGTCTACACACACTAAGGTGAATCTGGGACAACTGTCCATATAGTTATCCCTTTCAAATATACTTCGGTTCAATAAATCACAGTTTGTATGCCACATGGGTTTAGCCTCTTAAATTTTCCTCCTCCCTCCATACATGCAAATTCATGTATTTCTAAACTCCTTCTCTGGGCCCTACAATGACATTGTTATATAGTGTGGTCCACAACACACACAAATATTCAGATTTTCTGCTCAAAACTGGAATAAATCCCCACTTTTTCCCCTCCAGATTAAAGACCCGAGCTGATGAAAAGGCCCAGATTCAGCTCCAATCAGCCAATAAAGCATTTGGACAGCACACTGTGAAAACTAGATGAGATTGTTTTATACAGCTTGTGTAGATGCACCCCAGGAGAGTGTAGCAGATATAATTTCCCAGTGCTCCAATCTGCCCAACCATACACATGCTTTGGTTGGGGCACTGCCTGGT
>NW_024832158.1:0-1351 GCF_019175285.1 Sceloporus undulatus
ACCTTGCAATGCTGAAACATTACATTATTGCAGACGTCGTTGTTGTTTGGCCTTGTTTGGCCTTACACACACACAAACACATACTCTCTTGGATGGATTTTTTGCATGACTTCTAAGGATCCATCATCCTTGGAGAACCGTGTTGGGATTCCCCAGAGAAGTAACATATGTGTGTATTTACACACCAAGTTTTGAGAGAACTGATGCAACCTCAACCTCTGGTTGCACATGAGGAAAGATTGTGGAGACAAAGAGAGAGAAGGAAAGAGAGAGAAAAGAAGAAGGAGAAGGGAGCTCAGCACTTATTCTTTTGTCTCCATATCTTCAAGGGCCTGAACAGACAGACCAAAATAAAGCTGCTTCAGGTCACTTTGGAGGTATGCTGTTTAAATGATGCATGCGTCCTAAGAGTCCGGAAGCCACGCCAAAGCCATGCTACAATTCTAAGGACTGGAGCACAACTTCTGGCCTCTTAAGATGCGTGTGTCATTTAAACAGCATATCTCCAAAGTGTCCCAAAGCAGCTCTATTTTGGCCTGTCTGTCCAGGCCCTTAGAACCATAGAATCATAAAGTTGGAAGAGACCCCAAGGGCCATCCAGTCCAACCCCATTCAGCCATGCAGGAACTCACAATCAAAGCATCCCAGACAGATGGCCATCTAGTCTCTGTTTAAAGACCTTCAAAGAAGGAGACTCCACCACTCTCTCAGGGAGTGTGAAATAGGAAGTTATTCCTCATCTTGAGCTGGAATCTCTTTTCCTGCAGCTTGCATCCATTGCTCTGGATCCCAGTCTCTGGAGCAGCAGAAATCAAGCTTGCTCCCTCTTCAATATAGCATCCCTTCAAGTATTTAAACAGGGCTATCATATCACCTCTTAACCTTCTTTTCTCCAGGCTAAACATCCCCAGATCCCCAAGTCTTTCCTCATATGACATGGCTTTCAGACCCTTCGCCATTTTGGTGGCCCTCCTCTGGACATGCTCCAGCTTCTCAACCTCCTTCTTGAATTGTGATGCCCAAAACTGGGCACAGTCTTATTCCAGGGGAGGCCTGACCAAAGCAGAATAGAGTGGCACTATTACTTCCCTTGATCTAGATACTACACTTCTATTGATGTAGCCTAGAATTGCATTGGTCTTTTTAGCTGCCACATAGCTGTGCTGACTCATGTTCAATTTGTGGTCCACTAAGACTCCCAGATCCCTTTCACATGTACGGCTGTCAAGCCAGGTGTCATCCATCCTCCACTGAAACTGCCTCTGCCAAATCAGGACAGTTGGAAAGGATTTGTTTCTGATCGTATTGGACCCATCTCCACTTTGTCTCTTACCCCGGAGGAGGAGGGTTT
>NW_024832159.1:0-1351 GCF_019175285.1 Sceloporus undulatus
TTGATTTAGAAAAGGCCTTCGATAACATAGGATGGGATATGTTATTTGTGAGATTTGAAAAATGGAAATAGGAGCTTCTGATTTCAGATGGATAAAGGCAATGTATAAAGATCAAAGATCCAAACTAACTGTTAACTATAAAAAACAGAGAAATTTAAGGTTTCTAAAGGTAAATGGCAAGCTTTCCCACTTTCATCCCTTCTGTTCATTCTGATCCTTGAAGCACTGAATAACAGGATAAGATTAGAAAATAAGATCAATGGAATAAAAATTAACATACATTGAGTTTAAAATGAGAGTCTTCTCAGATGACATTTGTATTCCCTGGAGAACCCAGAAAAGAGCACAAGGCAATTAATGGATGTAATAGTGGAATTGGAATATGTTTCAGGACTAACAGTAAACGGAGACAAAACAACATTAATAACAGAAAATATGGGAAAAAGGAAGAACAAATCCTGGAAGAAATTAGTGGATTTAAAGTGGGAAAGAAAGTTAAATATCTAGGAATAAATTTAAGTAATAAAAACTCAGATCTATTTCACAATAACTATGAGACACATGGAAGGAAATCAGAAAAGATTTCCTTATCGCTATTAGGAAAAATATCACTGATCCAAATGAGTTTCTTTCCTGAAATAACTGTTTCTGTTCTAAGCGATACCCATCATCCAGAATGAAAAACCCTTGAATCTATGGCAAAAGGAAATCTCAAATTTTATTTGGAATAAAAAAAAAAGAACCAGGATAAAAACGAAAATACTTTACAATATATACAAAAGTAGAAGAGGACTTTATTTTGCTGCTTGTTGTTTAGTTTGGATTAGAGAATGGGTTTTCTTAGAGAATGAACAGTTGTTATGTCTGGAGGGTGAAAAGTTAAGATTTGGGTGGCATGGATACTTAATTTACGGTAAAGAGAAAGTTCATAAAGAAAGCACAAATTGTTTTGTAAGAAAAGCTCTATTGAAGATCTGGGGAAAAACAAGTGTAGAATATGTCCAAAAATACCTTTATGGTGTTTGCCGCATGAGGCTCTTTTCGGGAGGAAAGGCATCCAGAAAACTAACTGGTTAAGATACAAGGATGAACTGAAAGAATTGCAAGAAAAACTAGAGATCAAAACACAAGAAGAACCTAAAGAATCTGGCCTAGATTGTCACTGGTATCTTTATCGTCAAATGAGGGAGAGGTTTAAAATAGATGTGAAATTAGAAGGACTACAAAATGCAAAATGGGAATTGTGGAAGCCATGCTCCATGTTCATTCCATGCCTGATGAGAGAGTTGGGTGCGAGGCATTGGAGAAGCATCCAGCTGTGTTTCTCTAGCCAGAAGCCAAAGGAAGGCAT
>NW_024832160.1:0-1351 GCF_019175285.1 Sceloporus undulatus
AGATTGGCTAAGGTTGTTTGAGCCACCAACAGTTTTAGGTGAAATGTGGGACATTTCAAAAATGGGGAGGGTATGACCAACTAAAAGCTGGAAGCAAAATCCAAATCCATACATCTTAGTCATGCTCAAAATAGCAAACATTATGGAATTCATCCTCCTGGACAGGAAGGCTAAGATGGGGGACATGTCTGGGAAAAGGAGGGAAAGTCTAGTCACCCTACCAGGGGGCAAGGCATCCCTCCGGCCCTCCCTCATTTCTTTCTTTCTTTCCCTCCCTCCCTCCCTCCCTCCTTTCTTTTTCTTTCTTTTCTTCCTTCTTCCCTCCCTCCCTCCCTTCTTTCTTTTTTCTTTCTTTTCTTCTTCCTACCCTCCCTCCTTTCTTTCTTTTCTTCTCCATTTCTTCGCTTCCTTCCTTCCTTCCTTCCTTCCAGAAGAAGAGGAGGAGGATGGGAGAAAGAGACAAGGATACCCACCCACCTTGTTGTCCTCCTCCTCCTCTGCCAAGTCATTCACCTTTGAGTGGCCTGGGGGTTTTGCCAGGTGGGCAGCCTTGCTGCTTGAAGGTGAATGACTCAGCAGAGGAGGAGGAAAGCAACGCGGTAGGCAGGCATCCTTGTCTCTTTCCCTCATTGCTGGGCAGGCAGCCTTGTGTGGAGGAGGGGGAGGGAGGAGGGGAGAAAGAGAGGAGGATGCCCAACCACCGTGTTGTCCTCCTCCTCCTCTGCCGAGTCATTCACTTTTGAGTGGCCTTGGGGTTTTGCCAGGCGGGCAGCCTTGCCACTTGAAGGCAAAACCCCTAGGCCGCTCAAAAACGAACAACTCAGCAGAGGAGGACAATGCGGTGGTTGGGTGTCCTCCTCTCTTTCTCCCGTCTTCCCCCTCACTCATCAGAAGAAGGGCCCAAGGCTCTCTCATGATCACTAGCTTTCTTGCTGTCTGCTCTCTCGCTCTCTCTCTGTCTGCCCTCCCGGCTGTCTCCGCTGCTTGCCTGCAAAAAGCTCCTCCCTCTGGGCCTGCCTGGCCAATGGGGTGAGAGGCGCTGTAAGCCTGCCCCCACCAAAAGCTCCCCTGGGAAGTAGAGGCAAACTCAGGGGGAAGAGTCCATTGCTCCCATCCTCCAAAGCCCCGTGCGATTGGGCGAGGACTCTGGGAGCCAGGACATCCCCCTCCCCCTGACAGTGGAGCCCTGGGCCTTCAGAAATCCTTTGGTGGGCCACATTCAGCCCCCGGGCCGCATCTTGTGCAACCCTGTATTACAGTAAGCCAAGAACAAACTGAAATAATAGAATCTCAGGTTTTTTTAAACCAGTATTGCAACAATAGCTTGGGGGCACATTGCTAACCATTTTCA
>NW_024832161.1:0-1351 GCF_019175285.1 Sceloporus undulatus
TTCTCTGTTATAACAGTTGGATTTTCAGCTTCATACATCAAATGCAAAAGTACCCCAAGCCCTAAAAAACTACATACTTGATGTATTGTGCACTAGATGGCACTGTCTCATATTCAGGGCTTGACTTGTTGCATTCTTATCCAAAATGTTGGCCAGTACTGGACTACACTGACACACAAATTAGTTGATTCATATGGGAGTTTCCTATTGTCCTTCACATTATGTAGTAGCAGTATTCCAAAGTCTCCCTAATCAAGTCAATTGCTATGCTTTTTACTGAATATTTCCTACACACATACAATTTCCTCTGAATTCAAATGCTCTTATATGGGACTGCTGAAAACCAAACTTCCAGAAGAGAATTAGTGTATTGGGGATACCAGTTGTGCATTCAGTCATGCTCATAAACTCACATGATAAAACTTTGTAAATTGAGATAGAAAGGGCCTTAAAAGTTTCCTGAGGAAGCAGGCTAGAAAAAAAATCATGCTTGATAGCTATTTGGATTCTATTTATTTAGACTCCTCAGTTCGGTAATAAGGAACTGCAGCTACTACTTGCTAAACCAGCACATGTTCATAGAGAGAATGCGGTCAAGTGGTCAGGAGCAGAGCTGATGTTAATTAGCAATGAAATGAGGAATGAACCAGCATTAGCCCTGAGACTAATCAATGGGAAAAATCACTCCAAGCAGGCAGCTTAATGAAGTACTATACAGCTGTTTATTTTTAGTCTTTTTTAGCCTGGAAACAAAATCTCTATTAATTAAAAAAAGTCTTTTAAAAATGTTTTCAGAGACATGCTATCATTCTGATTTGGCTTTTCAGATGACTGTTTTAGTCTCTAGCACCATCTAGCAATTAGCATACTAGGAAAATACAGACAAGTCAAGCACACAAAGGTAAATGATTAGTAGGTATAGGCCAAGATTGCATGCATTTTTAGCATTAGTATAAATATGTGTCAATATAGTTATGTAGGAACCCATAGATGCACAAGCAGTTGCGCAATGGACAGAATAACCTTGTTGTCACCTATTGCACATTGTGGATTAGCTCCCCAGTCAACACGTACAAAGAGAGCAAGTGTATGACTAGCTGTGAGTAATGTGCTAAATAATTGCCTGCACTAGGGAATGATATTTACACTGTCTCTGAAAAAGTCTAATTACTTGATCAACTATTTTTATGCTGGTCGAAGGCTTTCATGGCCAGCATCCATAGTTTTTCTGTGGGTTTTTCAGGCTATGTGGCCATGTTCTAGAAGAGTTTCTTCCTGACGTTTCACCAGCATCTGTGGCTGGCATCTTCAGAGAATGCTTGCCTGGAAAAAGAGAGAGAGAGAGAGAGAG
>NW_024832162.1:0-1351 GCF_019175285.1 Sceloporus undulatus
AAGCCCCAAGGACACCCCGTGGTGGCGGGGAGGAGGAGAAAGGGGCCCCTTGGCCCCTTTCTCCTCTGCATCACTGGGCGCAGCCATCTAAAGGCTGCACCAGCAATGCAAGACCAGGAAGGAGCTCTGTTTCGGAGCTCCTTCCTGCAGCCACAAAAGGGCGCACTAAGCGCCCTCGCATGGCACGATGGCGTCACATCCGCGCCACCTCATTTGGAGGCGGCGCGTTCGTGACACCATCATGGCGGCCCCCATGTAGATGGGGCACCGCCATCTTGTACATCCTCAGGACGTATTAGGCTTGGGGGCGTCAAGAAGTTAAGCCCCTTTTTAAACCTAGGACGTCCTGAGGCTGTCCCTTATGGCAGTCTGTAACGTGCCAGAGTGTCTAGATCAAGGGAAGTAATAGTGCCACTATATTCTGCTTTGATCAAGCCTCAACTGGAATACTGTGTCCAGTTCTGGGTACCATAATTCAAAAAGGGCATTGAGAAACTGGAGCGTGTCCAAAGGTGGGCAATCAAACTGGTGAAGGGTCTGGAAACCATGCATTTTAAGGAGAGGCTTAGTGAGTTGGGGATGTTTAGCCTGGAGAAGAGATGGTTAAGAGGTGATATGATAGCCCTGTTTAAATATTTGAAGGGATGTCATCTTGAGGAGGGAGCAACCTTGTTTTCTGCTGCTCCAGAGACTAGGACCTGGAACAATGATGAAAACTGCAAGAAAAGAGACTCCACCTCAACATTAGGAGGAACTTCCTGACAGTAAGGGCTGTTCGACAGTGGAACACACTCCCTCAGAATGTAGTGGGGTCTCTTTCTTTGGAGGTTTTTAAACAGAGGCTAGATGGCCATCTGTCAGGGGTGCTTTGGTTGTGATTTCCTGCATGGCAGGGGGTTAGGCTGGATGACCCTTGTGTGTTCTTCCAGCTCTATAATTCTATAATTCTAAGATGCTAGATAAAAATGAGTTATGCATCTGGAATAATTTGTGGAGAACTGGACATTATTTTTTATTTGACTATTGGTATGTAAAAAAAACCCTGCATTAATTGAAGATGTTACTTAAGTAAAATATTTTAAGTAAAAAAAGTTGCTTGTACAGACCATACTGCTAGAATTGTCATAAGCAGAGCAATTTATGTTCACATACTCTTCTGCAAAGAAAGGAGTACATATGCTAAATAATGGAAGCACATCAAGTCTTCAACTGCAAAAATAGTTTCCATAGCATGAGCAACTACACATGTACAGATTCAAGAAAGAACATTAATACGTCCTTTTAAAAATATGATGTATTTTGAATTTTTTTTGTTGCAATAACAAGTCAATTGTATTCGAATGTTAAGTAT
>NW_024832163.1:0-1351 GCF_019175285.1 Sceloporus undulatus
AGCATCACTGACAGGTGGCCATCCAGCCTCTGCTTAAAGACCTCCAATGAAGGAGACTCCACCAAACTCTCCATTGAGGGAATGTGTTCCACTGTCAAACAGCTCTTACTCTCAGGAAGGTCCTCCTAATGTTTGGGTGGAATCTCTTTTCCTGGAGCTTGCATCCATTGCTCCGTGTCCTAGTCTCTGGAGCAGCAGAAAACAAGCTTGTTCCCTCCTGAACATGACATCCCTTCAAGTATTTAAACAGGGCTATCATATCACCTCTTAACCTTCTCTTCTCCAGACTAAACATCCCCAGCTCCCTGAATTGTTCCTCATAGGTTTCCAGACCCTTCACCATTTTAGTCGTCCTCCTTTGGACACATGGCTCCAGTTCCTCAATGTCCTTTTTGAATTGTGGCGCCCAGAACTGGACACAATATTCCAGGTGGGGCCTGACCAGAGCAGAATACAGTGGCACTATTACTTCCCTTGATCTAGAGTCTAGACACTACTGTTGATGCAGCCTAGAATTGCATTGACCTTTTTAGCTGCTGCATTGCACTGTTGACTCATGGTCTACTTGGACTCCGAGATCCCTTTCACACATAAAAAAATCCTTAAGCCAGGTGCCCCTCATCCTATATCTGTGTGTTTTGCGAAGTTGAAGGCTTTCATGGCCGACATCCATAGTTTTTTGTGAATTTTTTGGGCCATGTGGCCATGTTCTAGAAGATGCCCACTTACCCCGAAAGACCCACTAAAAACTATCTATGCATTTTATTTTTCCGCCCTAAGTGCAGTACCTTACATTTCTGCCTGTTGCGAAGTTCATTTTGTTAGCTTTGGCCCAGCTTTCTAGTCTATTCAGGTCATTTTGGATCTTGATCCTGTCCTCTGGAGTGTTAGCTATTCCTCCTAATTTGGTGTCATCTGCAAATTTGGTATGCTGCTAATTCTGTCATCCAAGTCATTGATGAAGATGTTGAATAGTAAATTGGGCCCAGGACAGAGCCCCACTGGACACCCCACTGGTCACTTCTCTCCAGGATGAAGAAGAGGAGCCTTGGCTGAGCACCCTTTGGGTTCAGCCAGTCAACCAGTTACAAATCCATGTAACAGTTGCCTTGTATAGCCCATAGAATCATAGAGTTGGAAGAGACCACAAGGGCCCTGATCTAGTCCAACCCCATTCTGTCATGCAGGAACTCTCAGTCAAAGCATCCCTGACAGATGGCCATCCAGCCTCTGCTTAAAGACCTCCAAGGAAGGAGACCTTACTACACTTCCTTGGAGGTCTTTACAAGTTTGTTTGGAAGAATGTCATGGGAAACCTTGTCAAAGGCCTTACTGAAATCCAGATATACTA
>NW_024832164.1:0-1350 GCF_019175285.1 Sceloporus undulatus
TCCTTTTGAGTTTTGCTAAATCCCAAAAGTACAAAGGAGCTTTGCATTTCACTAGCTGTTGTAACACTATGAATGGAAACATAAGAGGTGTAATGATGCTGGATGGGAATCTGTGAGCTGCTTCTGAGTGATGTGAGGGAGGCATGGTATAGGGCTCTAAAAACACATCCCTGTCTTTATGTATTCCTTGGAAACGAATGGTTTGGTTCTTGTTGCTCCCAGGAGTATGCAAAAATGGCTCAGGTGTTGCAAGCATACTGCATCCTTTCCAGAGGGGTCCGGATGACCTGCACCAATAATCAGGTTGGTCAAGGGAAGAAGCAGCCTGTCTTGTGCACCAATGGGAACCCTGGCATAAAAGAAAACATCGGAGCAATATTCGGCCCAAAACAGGTATTATCACTACTGTTACTTTTATCATCAGCACAACTAGTTGCTGCAGTTAACTGAAAATCTGGGATGTCATAACCCAGATGTAAAAGGAGGGATGATGACAGACCAATTGAAGCAGCTTTTGGGGCAACAATCTTTGACCAGCAATTTATGTTAGTCAGTCTCATCCTGAGATAGATAGAAAAACCTATGCCCCATTAAAACTATTAAACTTGAGCCCAACATGTAAAGCTGCCATCCTTGTTAGGAGAGGGCATCCCTGTTTCTAACAATGGCCCCATACAGACAGACCAAAATAAAGCTGCTTCGGGTGACTTTGGAGGTATGCTGTTTAAATGACGCATGCGTCCAAAGAGTCCGGAAGCTGCGTCAAAGCTGCACTCTGTTCCTTAGGACTGGATCATGGCTTTGGCACAACTTCCAGGCTCTTAGTACCCATACGTCATTTAAACAACATACCTCCAAAGTGAACCATACATTGGGTCTGCATGGGGCCAATAATAGTATATTGGGAAAGCATCTGGGATTTGAAGGAGAGCTTGAAGATTGCCTAACTCTGATGTTATTCCCCTAACTCAAAAATCCTGCAACTGTCTTAGCATTAAAGATTTCAATGGCAGGTGGTATTCCCTTTGGTAAAGAGAAACTCAAAATGGCAGCCTGACTGATTGTTCTTTCTGATAGGCAGCAGATCTGTGAATAGACATTGTCTGTCTGGTGGCAAGTCAGACCTAGAGAGGATATAAATTGAGTAAATGAAAATAAATCCATAAGTAATGTAAAATCCTGCTGGCTCCTATTTCTTATCTAGGTGCAAAGCCTGATTCCTTTTGTGCAGTTGCCTCCTAGGGATGCCATCTGTGAGGAAGACGGCCTGAACCTGGCTGATATGCCCACAAAGCTTTATACGTAAGTAGATTGTAAGTTCCTTTTTCACCTTAGTCTAGGAGACAAAGG
>NW_024832165.1:0-1350 GCF_019175285.1 Sceloporus undulatus
ATCATCATCATCATCATCATCATCATCATCATCATCATCACGACATCCTCTCGGAACGCCTGGGAGAGTTAGAAATCGGTGGCACTGCACTCCAGTGGTTCCGGTCCTTCCTCTCGGGTAGATTCCAGAGGGTGATGCTCAGGGACAGTTGCTCCTCGAAAACGGAGCTTAAATGTGGCGTCCCTCAAGGCGCCATACTGTCTCCAATGCTATTCAACATTTATATGAAGCCGCTGGGAGAAATTATTCGCAGACATGGGGCAGGGTGTTATCAGTACACTGATGACACCCAAATATATTTCTCCATGTCCCGATCACCAGCTATGACAACAGATGGCATTTCTCCCCTCAATCAATGTCTTGAAGTGGTAATGGGATGGATGAGGAAAAACAAACTCAGGCTGAATCCAGACAAAACGGAGGTACTTACAGTAGGGGCCCCCACACCAGGTATAGGGTTGCCACCTCCAGTCCTAGATGGGGTCACGCTCTCCACAAAGGACTGTGTTCGCAGTCTGGGGGTGCTCCTAGACCCGTCGCTTCACATGAGAAATCAGGTGAATGCGACAATCAGGAGCGCCTGTTATCAGCTTCAGCTGATACGCCAGCTGCGCCCTTTCCTGGAAGTAAAGGACCTTATAACTGTTGTACATTCACTGGTAACTTCACGACTTGATTTCTGTAATGCGCTCTACATGGGGCTACCCTTGTGCCTAGTCCGGAAACTTCAACTAGTGCAAAATATGGCAGCCAGGCTGGTCGCCGGAAAAACTAGGAGTGACCGAATAATACCCGTCCTAAAATCTCTTCACTGGCTGCCTATTAGTTTCCGGGAACAGTACAAGGTGTTGGTTATAACCTTTAAAGCCCTACATGGCTTGGGTCAAACCTATTTGAGGGATTGCCTGCTTCCATATAATCCGCCCCGCACCCTCAGGTCCTCTGGGAGCAATCTATTGCAGCCTTTAAAAACCAGACTAACTGCTACCTCCCAGAGGGCCTTCTCTGCAATTGCTCCCAGATTATGGAATGGTCTGCCGGACGAGATCCGTCAAATTGCCAGCTTAGACAGCTTTAAAAAAGCTGTCAAGGTGGATCTCTTCTGGCAGGCCTTTCCTGAATAAAAGTACCTGGCCACAGAATGACTGCCCCCCACATCATGTATCAGCCCACCGCTCTGTCCTCGCTGTATTTTTTATTGTGTTTTTAACAGATGTTTTAATTGTAACTTGTTTAATCCGGTTTATGTGGGGGAATTTGGGATATAAATTTGTAAATGTGGATTTTAATGTGTTGTAAGCCACTTTGATTGTCCTGTCACAGAAAAGCAGGATATAAATAAAAGTTTTA
>NW_024832166.1:0-522 GCF_019175285.1 Sceloporus undulatus
GGCAAGTTGTTCCATAACTTGGGGGCCATGGCTGCGTATGCTCTGTGAGAAGTTGTTCTTAGTCTGACCTTTGGGTAATCTAATAGATTCTTCCCAGATGTTCTGAGAGTGTGGGGCGGATGGTGTAGGGAGAGGAGTTCCCTCAAGTAGCTCAGGTCCAAGCCAAGTAGGGCTTTAAAGGTAATAAGCAATGCTTGGTATTGCGCCCGGAAGCTAATTGGCAGCCAATGCAGAGATACTGGTGTTATATGGTCTGACCTAGATGTTCTGGTGACTAATCTGGCTGCCGCGTTTTCAACTCACTGAAGCTTCCAAACTTGGTACAAAGGAAGCCCCATGTAGAGCACTGAACTTAAGAAATGAACTTGAAATCAGGCCCTTGTTTTCATACATATTAAGGGTTCCATTTAGCAATTATGAACAATGTCTATGAAGAGAGTAAAGAGTAACACAAAAATTCCTTTTCCTCTCATGTTTCTTTTCCAACCTGAGCTTTCTTAGCTCTGTGGTTGATTCCAGAGG
>NW_024832166.1:622-1350 GCF_019175285.1 Sceloporus undulatus
CCAATTTACACACAGTAAAACAACAAAACGCTTAAAATTCAATTTGGGACAAATAAAAACATCATTTAAAATGCACAGTTGTGATCAGAAGTGGGATTTTTCTTTAAGATCTTTACAAGAGGTCAGCTGGGTAAGCCTGCCGGAAGGGATCCGTCTTAAGTCCTTTCTTGAAAGCATCCAAGGTGGTGTTAAGATGGATCTCCTCTGGCAAGTTGTTCCATAACTTGGGGGCCATGGCTGCGTATGCTCTGTGAGAAGTTGTTCTTAGTCTGACCTTTGGGTAATCTAATAGATTCTTCCCAGATGTTCTGAGAGTGTGGGGCGGATGGTGTAGGGAGAGGAGTTCCCTCAAGTAGCTCAGGTCCAAGCCAAGTAGGGCTTTAAAGGTAATAAGCAATGCTTGGTATTGCGCCCGGAAGCTAATTGGCAGCCAATGCAGAGATACTGGTGTTATATGGTCTGACCTAGATGTTCTGGTGACTAATCTGGCTGCCGCGTTTTCAACTCACTGAAGCTTCCAAACTTGGTACAAAGGAAGCCCCATGTAGAGCACTGAACTTAAGAAATGAACTTGAAATCAGGCCCTTGTTTTCATACATATTAAGGGTTCCATTTAGCAATTATGAACAATGTCTATGAAGAGAGTAAAGAGTAACACAAAAATTCCTTTTCCTCTCATGTTTCTTTTCCAACCTGAGCTTTCTTAGCTCTGTGGTTGATTCCAGAGG
>NW_024832167.1:0-1350 GCF_019175285.1 Sceloporus undulatus
TCCAACTGATAGGAGTCTGTTGTATGGTGATACAGCTAGCCCTCTCCTATCCCTGACCCACAGGTGGGTTCATGCCATGGTTCAGGGACAGGAGGGGGACTGGCTGTGCCATCCTGCAGTGCCCTTCCACCAAAATCATAGACATCTGTCATTCAGAGTGGCTCCAAGATTTTTTAAGGTAGGTTCTGAGGGGGAGGTTAAGAACTGTAACAGTAGTGTCATGATCATGAATATGCCACATATCTGAATATGGATTTGTACCTCTAGAGTTACAAATCCATAACGTCTAGGCAAGATGCAAGCCATTATTTCTAAATAAGGAGCTTTAGTCTAGTGTATATTTCATACTGTGATTTTAGCTAGTAATATTCAGAATGCAGGTTGTACCCAACCCATCCCTTTCAGGTATATTTAACCAGTTTTCCCCAACCCTTTACTTCCCCTTTAGGTTTGTGTTTTTTAAGAGACAGAGGCCTCATCCCCAAACTCTGAAAGTAAACTCAAATGGTACAGTTATATTATGAATGAAATAAAGCTAACCTTGATGGTTCAAATACAATGTGGTTAGACCTTTGTTACAGGGGAGAGAGTTAATTACAAATTGATAGTTATGTGCAACTCAGTACTCCCAGGTACTTAATAATTTCTTTCTTATCATGGTGTCCATGCATCCACAACTGTGGTATTAATATTTTTCCCATTGATTTTCAGGGTGACTTTTTTCCCCAGCAGAGTTTGTCATGTTACAGTTCATTTTATTCTCCTCTCCCTCCCTCTTCTGCTCTCGCCATCAACCCCACTTTAAAACTGCTTTTTGCTTTTGGAAAGAAAATATTCTCTGAATGTCTGATGTGTAAACAGAACAGCAAATCAGCTACAGGGAATACATCAAATAAACACCACAGATGAAATACCTATCAAATTTTTAAAGCCCTGCCAGACTATGTTCTCCCTAGATTCCATGTTCCAACTGTATCTGGGAAAATGCTGTTGACTGTCCCTGTCTGAATTTCTTTTATTTCAGGTTTTGGGCAATGTGAACATCTGTCAAAACAACAAAGCTAAACATATATACTCAACTGACAAAATGTTAAGTAAAACAATGCTTTTCAACCATTCCTTTCCCTAGGTTGTATTGTTTTAATTTAATTTAAATGAAAGGATGTGACATATTGTCTAAATGTGATTTAGTGACTAGTTTTCACCTTCCAAGAAGTTTGGAAATTAAAAGCTACTATTTTAGAATAATCTCTGCATCACAGTTGATGGCACTTTATCTGCTCTGGCTCCATTCCATGGGTTCCGGTTTGTGGTACTTATAATTCTCTGCCAGAGAGCTCTGATGCTGTA
>NW_024832168.1:0-1350 GCF_019175285.1 Sceloporus undulatus
AGGCATTGTCACCTTCTGCCCTTCATGGCCATTGGCACTGACCTTTCTCCATTGCCTTCCCTCCCTCAGCCCTTGGACCTCCTCCTCCTTCGCACTCAGAGCAACCCTTCTCTACGGCTGAGGAGACGGCCTCTGACCCAGGGAAGCTCCGGCCATAAAGGGCTGCAGAAGAGGCCTTTCTGGGGCTGCAGGAATCAGGGTCTTTGTACTGAAGGTAGGTCTCTATTCCTGGAGCTGAAAGAGAACCTCTGTTTAAATGCTTCAGTCCAGGATTGTGTGGAAAGGCTGCAGCTGAGCCCATGCTTTGCAGGCATAAAGTCCCAAATGAGATCCTTTGCAGACGACATTTGTATTCCCTGGAGAACCCAGAAAAGAGCACAAGGCAATTGATGGATGTAATAGTGGAATTCAAATATGTTTCAGGACTAAAAGTAAACAGAGACAAAACAACATTAATAAAAAAAAATAGGTAAAAGGAAGAACAAATGCAGGAAGAAATTATTGGATTTAAAGTGGGAAAGAAAGTTAAATATCTAGGAATAAATGTAACAAATAAAAACTCAGATCCATTTCACAATAACTATGAGACACATGGAAGGAAACCAGAAAAGACCTAGAAAAATGAGGGAAATTACACCTATCGCTATTAGGAAAAATGTCAACTGATCTAAATGAGTTTCCTTCCTGAATTACTGTTTCTGATCCAAGCGATACCCATCATCCAGAATGAAAAAAAATTGAATCTATGGCAAAAGGAAATCTCAAAATGTATTTGGAATAAAAAAAAAAGAGCCAGGATAAAAAGGAAAATACTTTGTGATGACAAAATTAGAAGAGGACTTTATTATGCTGCTTGTTGTTTAGTTTGGATTAGAGAATGGGTTCTGTTAAAGAATGAACAACTGTTATGTCTGGAGGGTGAACATTTAAGATTTGGGTGGCATGGATACCTAATTTATGGTAAAGAGAAAGTTCATAAAGAAAGCACAAATCATTTCGTAAGAAAAGCTCTATTGAAGATCTGGGGAAAACAAGTGTAGAATATCTCCAAAAATACCTTTATGGTGTTTGCCGCATGAGGCTCTTTTCGGGAGAAAAGGTATCCAGAAAACTAAATGGTTAAGATACAAGGATGTACTGAAAGAATTGCAAGGAAAACTAGAGATCAAAACACAAGAAGAACTTAAAGAATCTGGCCTAGATTGTCACTGGTATCTTTATCATCAAATGAGGGAGAGGTTTAAAATAGATGTGAAATTAGAAGGACTACAGAATGAAACATGGGAATTGTGGAAGCCATGCTCCATGTTCATTCCATGCCTGATGAGAGTGTTGGGTGCGAGGCATTGG
>NW_024832169.1:0-1350 GCF_019175285.1 Sceloporus undulatus
ATTTTAGTTGCTACTTCATAACTGTAATTAAATAGGTGTTTTCCAATGGTCTTAGGCGACCCCCATGAAAGGGTCATTCGACCCCCAAAGGGGTCCCGACCCACAGGTTGGGAACCACTGTTCTTAAGTAAGTGTAATATTTGTTTTATTTTCTTGGCTGAGTTTAGCTCTTTAACATTCCAAGAGCTAATTTTGATTGACATTTTATAGACTGATTATTCCTTCCTAGCTACTGTATCTTCTGCCTTCTACTTGTCTATTAGCAACTTTTCTCCCTTTTTCCTCTTTTTGAAGGGAAGTTCCTTGCCCTTTCTCACTTCTTAGGTTCCCTGTTTTTGGCTTGGGATCCGATTATTCTTGTCTTGTCTGTTTTGTTCAGAACTTGAGTAGCGCTCCCCTTCGTCTGTCTTTCCCACTTGGCTTATTTTTTTATAAGAAATATTTCGCCTTATCAACTGTGTTAATGATATGTCTCCTCTGTTTATGAAAAACTATAATGCCCTCCGCTTTATCCCACTTATAGTTAATGTACTTCTCTTTAAGTAAATTTGTCAAAAATCTGTACTCCTGCCTTTTAAAAAAAGTTTGTAGAGGTAGATCTTTATAAATCTCAATTATATTATCTTCTATTATTAGTTTTTCTTTAATGTTTTGTTGTAATAATTCGTCTTTTATTCTAGTATTCGTAAAACTGATCAAGATGTCCCTCGGAATTTTCCTTTGTTTTGCTATTCTAGAATTTATTCTAAAAACTTTTTCAGTCTGTGCATCCAAGAAGTCTTCTGGCACGTCTATGTATTTTGCTATGTGTGGGATAATTCTATCCGGAGGTTTTTCCTCAACTTCCTCACGGACTCCTCTTAATTTGATACTTTTTTCCCTATATCTATTCTCCAATAGGGTAATTGTTTGTTCACTCTGGTTTAACTTCACTTCTAATATTTCTATTTTGGTTTCTGAAGTGTTTGTTTTGGATGTTACTCCAGCGATCTCAATTTTGACCTCGTCTACTTCTCTATTAATTTTTTCAATTTTTCCTGCTAGTATTTCCATTTCTTTGTGCATGTCTTGTCTCAGTATTTTCCTTCTAGTATTTCCATTTCTTTGTGCATGTCTCATACAGGTTTTATTTTATTTTTTTTTGAATAATCTTTATTAATAGTTTCAACATATAAAAGATATACATAAAATTAAACAACGAATTCCAGTCCAAAAAGCTTCATGTGTTGACATAAATTGGTCCAAAAAGGACAGATCTTAATGTATGGACTTGATCCCTTCAGGTCACAATGACTTCCTAAAGCATTTTCTCTACCTTTGGAGAATTTTTCTCTGTTCTCTATAATTCAT
>NW_024832170.1:0-1350 GCF_019175285.1 Sceloporus undulatus
GTCTGGTGAGCCTGCGTACAGCACGGGTGTGCTATACTAACTGTAGCAGCTTGGTGACAATGGGATGAATTGCTAATCAAATTACATTAGGAAAAGTATATTCATATGATTACCACAAATGTGCCCAAGAAATATTCAGAACCAATTCAACAAACTATCTGGTTGTTGATTTTTATTCGCTATATATGCATGAACAGTTGCAGGCTTTTCTAAAAACCAGATAAATCTGAAGATGTATACCCTTCTTTTCCTTATTCTTTCTTGAACAATGAAGACAGAATGTATTTTTCTTCCTGGAGTAGAATGACAGCAACCTTATCACCACTCAAAGTTGTGTTTATCTGGACAAGAAACTCTTACGTGAATTATTAAGAAGCTGCCCTCAACTAATTCAGGCCAAAGGGTGTGTGTCCATCTAGCAGTGTTTACACTGATGGCTGGCAGTGGCTCTCCAGGATTTCAAACAGTGGATTTCCTAACCTTAGCTGGAGATTCCTAGGACTACACATGGCAACTCCTACCTGCCAAGCATGTACCACAGCATGACAGCCCATTCCCAAGATAATATTGTACAGTTGTGCTTTCACTTACAGAAGAGATAAAATTCAAATATGCTGTTACCTTGTTTATGTGCTCAATGGTAATAGCAGCTGTTTTATCCAGTAATGGTGTGCAGAGGTAGCTGGTTTTTATGAGGAAAGATGAAAACTCTATTACATTTGCCCATGTCACATAGTCCACCAAACGCTGAAGAGTACTCATAGTTTCTTCAAGAAGCATTTCTTCAAACCACTCTCCAGATATATATTTCATTTCCTCTAACAGAAGGTCCAAATCATTGGCTTTCTGAAGTCGCTGAAATGCACAATTGTTAATTTTTTGCAAAAGTTGTCCACATGGTCCAGAAGGACTTTGTTGACTTGACTGGTCACGTCGAACCCATTTAATGACAGCAGTGGCAAAGGAATTCAAATCGCTCAGGTTGCACTGAGGCAAAATGGCATCAATTCGTGTGACTACAACATCATCCATGGATGATGCAGGAAGCATGGAAAGAACACGGGTTAGCATAGAAATATCAGCCGGAATGATGCTAATTTGTAAGCAGCTGGAATTAAAATGAGAAACAAATCCATCAATTATTAGTAGTAAGAAATGGTGGATTGCAAATATTCACAACCACATTTCACAAGTAAATCACATGTTAAAAAGGCAGATGTGTTCCTGGACAGAAAATTTGTACCAGAGGTAGATATAACAGAAATAGGAATAGCTTCCTACACCACAAAACAGAAGAGCACTTGCACATGTTTTAGCATTTTTTTAAAATTAAAAACTAAAAAAATACAT
>NW_024832171.1:0-1350 GCF_019175285.1 Sceloporus undulatus
TATGTCTCTTTATGTTTTTCAGTTATATTTTGTTGAGTTGAGGTTTTAATTGCCATTACTACAGATTATTGCTTTAGTTTATAAATTTGAGTGGGGATTATGGGTGGTGGAATAGGTTAGGTAGACAGAGGGGTGGGATTGGCTGCAGCTGGTTAGAACAGTTTTGGGAATGATAGCATTTGGAATTTGTTTGATGTTGGCTGAAGAAAGCTGGGGACAGGTATTAACAGAAAGGGCTAGTTTGTGGGAATGGCAAAGGGGGCTTTGTTATCTGTGGGGCATAGACTATGGGAATTGGACGGGGGGCTAGGTTTGGAAGAGGGTGTTTTAGGTTTTGGGGTTTTAGTGTATTGTTTGGCTTGGGGAAGGCAGCTCTGACTTAAACGCTAAATTTCTGATTATGTGTTTGCAATAAAGTTTTTGTTGTTTCAACACACTGGACTCATTGGTGTACAGAAATTCTGCATTTGCACAAAATGTACCCTTTCTTCTCTCTTCAGCCCTCAGCTCCTTTCCCAGCCATAAAAACAGAGGCAAACATACACACACACATATATATACACAGAGAGACAGAGCTATATGTACAAAGCAGAGCCTTCCCAGCCTTTCCCTCCTGAGTCCAGATCTGCAGCTTGGGCTCTCTTCTGGAAGGAAGGAAAATAGGCTGTAGTCCTTCCCTTCTTCTAAAGGCCAACAGTGGAATAAACAGCAGGAACAGGAAAGGCCTTACAATCCCTGCGCATGCTCAGAAGGGGTCTTTGGGGCATCTGCGCATGCACACTCTCAGCCCCTGAAGCTGCTCTGAGGGAGGGAAGTGGGGAGAGCCCTCATGCATTTGCGGGAACCTTCCAGTTCTGGGACCATGCTGAAAGGGCCTTGGACCCCCTTGAAGTGATGTATGTTAAAAGAGGAGAAGGAAGGAATAAAGGAATGAAAATGCCAAGGGAAGAGAAGCATAAAGGGACTGCTGAAGTCGGGGGGGGGCGATCGGGGGACCTGTTTCAGGCACCTTCCTCCCGGAACCCAGTATTAGAGCCTTCCACAGTTCAGTATGATAATATAATAAATAATAAAAACTTTATTTATATACCGCCCTTCGAAACATCAGGGCGGTTTACAGCAATAAAACTACATTCAATACAATACAATTTACAATTTAAAAACAATACAATTAAAACAATAAAAGAACTTGTGCCAAATAGCAAGTTGCTAACAGAGGGGGGAGGGCTCTCAGGGGAAATATCAGGGGTAAGACTGTTTAAAAAAGAACGTTTTCAGCCCCTTCTTAAATTGGGCCAGGGAAGTTGCTGAACGGAGCTCGATGGGCAGCGAGTTCCAGAGAGTAGGGGC
>NW_024832172.1:0-1350 GCF_019175285.1 Sceloporus undulatus
AGCAATCGGAGACATAAGAGAAATATATTTGAGTGTCATCAGCATACTGATAACACCACGCCCCATGTCTCCGTATGATCTCTCTCAGCGGTGTCATGTAAATAGGTTGTTTAATTACATTTTAAAATAGCTTGTATATTGTTTTGATTGGTTTTAATGTAGTTTAATCTGTATTTGCTTTAATTTTTGTAAATTATCTTAAGTCCCAGTACTGGGGGAAAGGGCAGCTATAAAGAAATGATTGTGTTGATTATGACAACAACAGATTGTGAAGAGCTCCAAAAGGTTCCTCTTAAGTGGGGGAAAGGCATGAAAATTGCAAGAGAGCTTAGTAATACAGTACTTTCATTAATGGAGCAAATGTGTTTCTGGGTATTACCTCTTGAACTGAAAATTTAGTACTGAAGGCATAATAATATGGAAGAAATAGGGATAGATTTCTGTACTGCAAAAATAGCAATTCAACATGTTTCAGCAGGTTTTTTATTAAAAAAAACTAACAATATGCACACAGATTAAACAATTGAGTCAGATAAGCTTTATATAAATAATTCAAAGGATTTTGAACCTTCTAGAGACCACTTGAAGTGTTCTTCCAAAATGAATCCAAGGATTACTTCTTTCTTCAGCTTTCACTTTACTTATGATTAATATCTTGGTTCCCAAGCTTATACATATATGCTTTTTTATAGGTTCTAGTATGATGTCAAATATATATCTTTGGCATCACACTAGAACCTTATTAAAAGTATTTATTTTGTTCCAGCTTAGAATAGTTTGGCTTGGGGGCAGCCAAGAACAGAAGTTTCCTGTTGGTGATGGCATCTACCATGTTTAAAGTGAATGACCTGTGTGTCCTCTGCTCAAACTGAGTAGGAGTTGTCTAAACTGGAGCAGACAAAAAATAAAATCTTTTTTCTAAATGTAAGAACTTAAAAACCTTGTATTTCTGGGTCGCTCACACATGTATAGATGCATGTTTCCACATACGTCTGATTGTAGATATGGGGAAATAGATCCAGTAACAAAAATCAATGGATTAGAATTTAAAATCCACATCGTCTTTTCTACATATGCCTGCTCAGAGATCTTTGTTTCTAGGGGAAAGAGTTGATTTAAAAAAAAGAATAAAAGACTAATGTAGTAAATTGATGCTTCCTCATCCTTAGCAGTATGGAAAGTCAATTGCAAACCCTTTTATTTACAGCAGAAGAGTATGGAGATTATTGCATCCCAAATCTGTGCTGGGATGGAACAGGACAACCCCATTTTTGAAAAGCTGCAGGAGAAGCCCAAGTTAGATATGGGCTGTCTACTGCCCGGGCATGGGGCAGTGTGATAAGATCTGTC
>NW_024832173.1:0-1350 GCF_019175285.1 Sceloporus undulatus
GCTTAGTTCCAGGCGCCTGGCGTCGTGCAAGCCCTCCTCCCCGTCTAGTTTTCGGCTGGGCTTTTCCGGAGGGAGAAGGGGCGGAGAGGGGAGGGCAGGGGAGGTCCCTTTGCTGCCGCCTCCTCCTCCTGCTCCGGGGGGCCAGTGCTTGCTGCTTAGGGCCCTGGCTGGAGGGAAGGGAAGGGCAGGGAAGGGAAGGGCAGGGGAGCCGCTTGCTTGCCCTTGTGGGCGGTGGTCCCGGGAGGGATGCTGGGCCTGTGGCTGGGCCTCCTCCTTGCCTCCCTCTCGGGGGCTGGGTCTTCTCCTCGGGGGATGGCTGCGGCGGGGCAGTGAGGAGGGCCATGGCCGAGGCGCCCCTTCTGGCTGGCCCCGAGGGAGGGGGGCTCCAGGGCGAGGGCGAGGGCGAGGGCGAGGGGGGCGGCTGGTGGGAGGGGGTGCGGAGCCGGGAGGCCGGGGCCCGGGCCAGCGCCCTCCGGAGCCTCCGCCAGGCCCTCCTCCAGCCCAGGCAAGGCCGGGAAGAAGGGGCCCCCCTGGGCAGGACCCTCGCCCGCCTCCTCATGCTCTCCATGCGCTGCCCCTTCGCAGACGTCCGCCAGGAGAGCCACGCCATCCTCGCCAGCGCCCAGGTAAGGGCAGGGGAAGGGAAGGCAAGAGAAGGAAGGAAAGAAGGGAAGGAAAGAGAAAGGAAGCAAAGGAGGGAAGAAGGAGAAGAAGGAAAAAAGAGAAAGGAAAGGAAGCAAAGGAAGGAGGGAACAAATGAAAAGATGGAAGAGAAGAGAAGGGAAAGGAAAGGAAAGGAAGCAAGGAAGGAAGAGAAGGAAAGAGGGAAGGAAGGGAGGAATGACAGGGGACTGCCACAATGACTTGGAGGCCCTGAACCATTCTTGCCAAGGAAACCCCAGCCTAGGGTTGCCTTGAGTGTGTCTTGTGTGCCTTCATGTCGTTTCTGACTTATGGGGACCCAATCCTGGAGTGTCCTTGGCAAGACTGGTTCAGAGGCGGTTTGCCCTGGCCTTCCCCTGAGGAGGAGGCTGGGAGCCTGTGGCTCGCCCAGGGCCCCCAGTTGGGTTTCCATGGCCCAGCTCTCCAGAGCGATCCTCCAACCTTCATAGCACTATAAGGTGGGCTGGCTCCAGGCTCACCATCCCTCAGAAATGATTTGGAGGCATACAACAACAACAACAACATCTACACTAACAGGGCTCTGAATTCTCAACATCTAGCAGGAGCCAGCGTGAGGCAGTTCTCTGAGGAGTTTATCAAACAGGACGGGAGGCTCTCAATTTCGAAAGAGAAAATAGCGAGGTCAATTCGAAAATTCACGCAATTACGTGATTACTTATCACAGCT
>NW_024832174.1:0-1350 GCF_019175285.1 Sceloporus undulatus
CTCCTCCTCCTCCTCCTCCCCCCTCCTCCTCCTCTTCTTCCTTCTCCCCCTCCTTCATTCGCCGCGCGGCCTGGGGCGGTGCAGGAGGAGGTGGGTGGTGCGGTTGTGCGCAGGAGGCAGGGAAGGTGGCGCAGTCACGCGCAGGAGGCACCACCCACCTGCTCCTCCTCCGCCCCCTTTGCCCCAGGCCGTGCGGCCACATGGAGGAAGCGGAGGCGGCGCCTGCTGCGCTTGACTGCGCCACCCTCCCAGCTTCCCCGCGTTGCCGCACCACCTTCTCCCACCTCCCCGCGCCACCCACCTCCTGCTCCTCAGCTCCAGGCCGCGCAGACGCGCGGGGAGATGGGGAGGGTGGTGCGCCCACGCGCAGGATGCACCGCCTCCGCCTCCTCCACGCAGCCACGCAACCTGGGGCAGAGGGGGCAGAGGAGGTGAGTGGTGCGACCGCGTGGGGAGCCGGGGGAAGGTGGCGTGGCTGCACGGGGAGGCGCCACCTCTACCTTTGCCTCCTCCGCCCCAGGCCTCGCTGCCCTCCTCTTCCTCCGCGCAGCCATGTGTGGTGGAGGAGGAGGGGGCAGCGAGGCCCCACGGGCCGCGGCAGCCCGGCTACAACCGGGGTTGTCCCGGTTTATTGGCGGCACCCATGATGGGAGGGAGACGGTGCCGCCAAAACCGGGAAAATCCCGGTTGCAGCTGGGTTATGGCAACCCTAAGCTTACAAGACATTTTAAAATGATAATTTGCCTAGAGTTCCACTTTTGAATTAATGTAAGATCTAAATAAAATCAATTCTTAAAAGAAATAACATATTTTAAAAAAACTGCATCACAAATTGAAAAGCTCAGTAAGATCAGGCTTTAAATGGCTGGTGGTTCTTGTACTGGGGGCTTGGCCCACTCACCCCAAAACTGTGGGAGGAATGCTCCGTCCTACATAAGAATAACCCGTACTTCAAAAAACTGAAACAGCCTATGGTTTGGAAAAGCCAGGGTAAACAAAGAAGGTTTTTAATAAACATCAAAAAATCTATAGGATTTGCCTACATCCCTTTAAAACACTGAAGAGATGATGTGAATGGCACAAGGCTCAGTGGGGGAAGGAAGGGGAGGCCCAGGTTTTATTTAATTTTTAATTAATGTATTTTAATATTTAAAAATTTAAATAATTTATTTATTCTTTTTCAATTTTCTCTTTTAAAAAAAACCAAATTTTCATTTAAACCACATGTAACAATATATATGGCAATACGGTTAGGCTGTACATATGACACTGTAATTTAAAGGTATAATATTAACGTTGCTAGTTGCTTAGGTCACACCACTCTACCCCTCTATTCTGCTTTGGTCAGGC
>NW_024832175.1:0-1350 GCF_019175285.1 Sceloporus undulatus
ATCGAAGAACAGGTCCGGGGCCTCCTGTCTATGAACCTCTTCGTCGTTGCGTTCATCCTCGGAGTGAGGAAAGGGGGGAGACCGTTCCCCATGAGTGGAGCAGGGGTTGGCGTCTTCCACCTCGTGGACGAAGTCCATGGTGGGTTGAGCCGGTGTGTCCAGTACTGGGACCAGCTGTACCTCAGGAGCGGGTTCCGAAATGGAGGAGACTGTAGGAGCGCGAGCCTTCTTGGAAGGGGAGCGCTTCTTGTCCTTCAGCTTGGAGGGCAAGTCCATCCCGGCATGCTCCTTTGGTCGTTTGGGCTTCTTGGAAGCGGGATCTCGATCAGTCTCCTTGTGGTGCCTCTTCTTTCCCGCTTTGGGGGTCTCCTCTGGTGGGAAGAAGGGGTTCTCCGGGAGGTCCAAAAGGACAGCAGCGGTTCCCGACGAGGAGGGCCTTGGAGACTTAGCCCTCTCGGGGGGTTGGGCGCTCGTTGCTCCCGAAGGCGAAGCCGGCTCCCTCGGCTTGGAGGCGTGTCGAGATGACTTGGACGCCTTGGAGGACGAAGGCGAAGCGAGCCGGACCTCCTTCTCTGTCCGTTCCGTCACATGCGAGCCCTCCGGTTTCCTTCCAGATTTTGGTCTGGGCTCGAGACCCTCAGTCCTCGATGATTTATGGGGGCGCTTGGAGGGTTCGTCGGTGGCGCTGGGCGGTTTCGAGCCACGGGCCACATCGGAGGTGGTGGGAGCCACTGTCCCGGCCGGGACAGACACCTCACTGGACACACTGGCCCTGACAGATGTCACACTGGACACGCTGGCTCTGGAGGATGAAGCCGGTGGCGCGGAAGGCGGGACGGATGACAAGCGGGAACCTCCCTCATGTACCTTGCCCAGGGCGATGGCAGAAGTGAGCTGGGACTCACGGTTTTTCCGGGCTTGCGCCGAGAGGGACTTGCAGAGCGGGCAAGCCTTGGCGTCATGGTCCTTGCCAAGGCAGAGCAGACAGGAGGAGTGCGGGTCCTGGATGGGCACCTTGCCCCCCCAGACATCACACTTCTTAAATGGAGCTGGCATTTTCCAAAGTCGACAAGATGAAATGGAAAGTGCAGAAACGAGGTCAACAGTCCGTGAGTTCGAAGTTACCAGGGGCGGGAGACAAAGAATGGTCAAGAGACAGTCCGAGGTCAAAAGCGAAAGTGATTCCAAGTGCAAGCTAAAGCAAGCGAAGTTCCCTGAAGCAGCTAGCGCGGCAGAAAAAAGGAACTGGGGAAAAGAGCGGGAAGGCAGGGGCCTTATAACGGGTGGGCGGAGTTACCGCCAAAAAGTTTCTATATGTTGCAAAGTTAACTTTGCCCAGTGATTCCAGTA
>NW_024832176.1:0-1350 GCF_019175285.1 Sceloporus undulatus
AAGAATAAAAATAAGGCTTGTATTAAAACTATCTTCCTATTTCTGATCCCTTTTAAAACCCTTGTTCCCCAGAAGGAGCAGAGCTGTGTAATAAGAAAACCCTCTCAGAAAAGAGACACAAAACACACACAGAGAGACACACTTCCTTCCTTTTGGCCCAAGGAGCCTGGCCTCCTCCTCTCTCTGGAGCCTCAGGAGAGAAAGAGAAGCCTCTGTTCAACTGAGGCCTCAGAGAAGGTTCCAGAACATTATTCCCCACAGTCACAAGCAGCACAAAATGGCCACCAGAACACAAAATGGCCACCTTTGTCTCAGTGTTTGGCAGTTGGAGGCCTCAGCACAGCAGTGAAGCCTACCGCTTCCAGGCCTTCTGCTTCTGCTCCACTCCTCCCTCCTTTTCTCTGTCTGCTCCTCACTGACTCTTCCGTGCGCAGAGCTAAATAGAGGCAGAAGCTCCTTCCTTCTTCCAAGGCTTACAGGCCTTGTCCCTCTGCTCCCTCTCCACTCCTCTCTCTCTCTCTCTCTCTCCTTCCTTGTTTCTGTCTATCTCTCTTTCTTTCCTTCCTTCCTCTCTCTCTCTGTCCCTTTCTCACTCTCTGCTCCTCGCTCTCTCTTCTGCGCGCAGAGCTAAATAGAGAGGCAGAAGCTCCTCCCCTTCTTCAGTCTGGCCAATGAGGGCAGAAGAGCTGGAAGGCCCCGCCCCCTGCCCCACCCTCACAGGCTCCTCCTGCAGTTAATATGGAACAAGGCAGGAGGGACTGAGGGACCCTGGAGCCCCAGCCACACGGACACTGGCCAAAGGCACACACTCCCAGAGCCTAAGACCCATGAAATGGCAGCCCTATGCAGGGCAGGACCCTCGTCTCTCTGGCCATGTGGATGATGGGAGATCCAGTCCAGGGAATACACTATAAATCCCATTGGCAAGAGGAAAGACTACTACTACTCTCTGATGTCTCACTAGGTGTCAGAACCTGTTATTAAGATCAGTTATAAGGCTATATCTTTTCAGTTCATGTACATTCACTTGATTTTAAAACCTCCCAAAGGAGCTACTTTTTGGCGTAGTTTGGGGGACAATTGTCGTCTTAGTGGCTCTCTTATTAGAGACCCCTTCTCTTTTGACCCAAATCCTTTATGAGGCCAAAAACCCCTTTGTTAGGAAGCGAACACCAAATATCTCAGGAAGACTCTATATCTGTGAGGGTTGGACTCCTCTGATCAATGGCCCACATCCAAACTTATACCAAAAGTAGAAAGTCTATTGTAAGAGCATTGCAGGAGTGATCTGTAACACTTCTTCGCAGAGTCTGAGGCTTCAGAGAAAAATGTACACTTTTAAAATTATTA
>NW_024832177.1:0-1350 GCF_019175285.1 Sceloporus undulatus
GAAAGTACATGGTGGCCGCCCAGATCTTCTCCATCTTGGCCTCCAGCACTGGGCTCCTGGGCTGGATCTTTATTCCCAAGTGCTACATCCTCCTCCTGAGGCCTGACCTGAACATTAAGGAGCATTTAATGACAAAAACTAAACATGGCATCTGACTGTGAACATACAGGGTGCCTGCGCCATACGGGGGCTCACTATAGGCAGCTTCCAGCTTACATGGAAGCCTCCAGGAGAATGGGCAAATGTCACATGTGCAAGGCCGCGCAACATGCATGAGCCCCATTATATCTAATGGGGCTTGAGCATACGCAATTTTTGCCTTACGCGAGGGATCCATTCTGTACTCCTCTACTCCCCCCCCCCCCCCCCCGGCAAGGGCAGATTGTATTTTTCTATGTTCTACGCATGGTAACAAAACATACATGCATTGTAACAAAAGCTTTCTTCCCATTACTGAATGTATAGTACAACCATGGCCCCAGTACCAGCAGTTTCACTTACTCATGTCAGAAAGAATATGTTATCTGTAGTCATTTTCTAGGTCCTCCCAATCACTATGTAATAATTCCAGCAGAGATGTGCTAGGTACAACAGTTCTCCTATGGCACTTTTGAATTTGTTATTGTTCGGTAAGAGTTCGCTGTGTCCATCCACCTTGTTGTAATTTGTTTCCACAGGTGTAGCCACTGGATAGGCTTCTTTGAGTCTTAAGAATTCTGTAAATTCATGAATCTTTTGTTCTTGACTGAGAAGATAATAATAATAATAATAAAGTGTTTATTTGTACCCCGCTCCTTCCCAAGATCAGGGCGGCTCACAACAAGTAGTTAAAAACAGAATAAATACATACACATCAAACATCCAATTACAATTAAAAAAACAGGCTAAAATGCCCCATTAGCCCAACCTCTTGGCCACGAAAGAGGAGGGAGGCCCACAGGATTTTTAGTCGGGGAATGCCTGTTGGAACAGGAAGGTTTTCAGGTCCTTCCTGAATTGGGCCAGGGTGATGGACGAGCGGAGCTCGGTGGGCAGCGTATTCCAAAGGGCTGGGGCAGCAGTGGAAAATGTCCTCCGTGTGGTGGAGGCTAATCTAGCCCCAGGCACCTTCAGTAATTGCTGCCCAGACGTTCTGAGGGTGCAAGGCGGAATATACGGGGAGAGGCGGTCCTTTAGGTATCCTGGACCCAAGCCATTTAGGGCTTTATAGGTAATCACCAACGCCTTATATTGAGCCCGGAAGCAGATGGGCAGCCAATGGAGATCTTTCAATACCGGTGTTATGTGGCTGGTCCTGGATACGCCAGTGACCAGCCGGGCTGCCATATTCTGCACCATTTGTAGCTTCCG
>NW_024832178.1:0-1350 GCF_019175285.1 Sceloporus undulatus
CCATGTCAAGAGGGGCTTCTGACCTCTGCCTTTTCACTGTCTTTGCGTTGGGTTCCTAATAGAAGACTGTTTTTCTTGTTCTTCTCCCCGACCCTGTTTTACAGGACACTTTCTCATTCCCCCCCTCATTTATATCCCTTTCCTAATCTGTATTTGTATAGATGTATGCATGTTAAGATCATCAATGCCATTTATGCTTCCATAATGATTAACCACTCAAATAAACAGATTATCTCTTTCTTTTTACCTCTGCCTAAGCATGCTCCATCAATGTATTTTTCAAAGAAGAGGGGAAAATTTGTTTGTTGCCTGATTCTAAGTTTTACTCTCTCAATTTATCCATGGGTCATACCAAAATACAGCCGGCTGTTCCTTTGCACGAGCTTGCAATCCGTGGATTGGAGCACCTTCAGAAGGCCCTGCTTTGTTTTTCCCAATGGTGGCACTTGCACGTGCCACACTAGCACAGTGACACGTCATGCTGCCATTGAGGACTTGATGTCCCACAGAATTTGCCATCCATGGGAGGGTCCAGAATGAAATCCCTGCTGATACCAACGTCCAACTGTACACAATTTTGGCTCCAAAACCTGCCCTCAACTAATACATGGGTATATATACTATATGTCATCATATAAATGCCCCCAATTCAATTTTCCTACTTCAGGTGGGCCTAATAATTGGGTTTAGGTATGTTTCTTATGTGGCTTGCCCAAACCCACGTTGAAGGCATGCTACTTCCTAAAAAGGACTATTTCTTGTCTTTCCAAAGATAGCTGACATTATAAAGAGGTTTCTATTTTTAAGTATTAGATGTATATACAACTGTTGGCTATAAGTTCTCCAAAGCAGTTCACAATATCTTAAAAATAGCTTCTTCACTGACCTAACATTTTAGGCCTCATTACGTGTTTTGTTTCTGGTGGAGTCCATCCCCCTTCAATATATATAATCTATTCGTCTTATACAGTTGTGCAGTCATCCATAGCAAGACCCCCATACTACTGATTCCTTAGATCTGAAAAGATTTATCCAACATGCATGTGGAGCTTTGGAAGATCTCTCATTCAAAGGGCTGCCGTAAGTCAAAGCTGATTTGATAGCAAATAACAACAAAGTTAAACATTTCCCTAAATAATCAGCACTTCTAGGCATCTAGCTTCAAGGCTACTTTCATACATTTCTTACATTTAAAGGTCCTAACAGCCAAAGCAGGAAGATGCCTGGCGCTGCTCTACTTCAGCTGTGTTCCTATGGTCGATTTCTCAATTATAGTTGCCTTCATGGTTGGCTTCTAAGTGCCCTCTATCCAGGGAGACTATCCACGGGGGGGGGGGGGGGGGGGGGGGG
>NW_024832179.1:0-1350 GCF_019175285.1 Sceloporus undulatus
AAATCAGGCGCATTAACATTAGCAACAGAAACCCATTCATCATGATCAACAGGAAAATGTTTCCAGCGAATGAGATACTGAAGTTTGCCCTTATGAAGCCTAGAGTCCAGAATTTTAGCAACTTCAAAATGTTGTTGCCCATCAATCATCATGGGCAGAGGTTGAGAGTCAGTAGTCTTCCATCGACCCGTGCTCCGATCTGGTTTCAACAACCTGAAATGAAAAACGGGGTGAAGATGACGATAGGACTTAGGAAGGATGAGTTCGGCAGTGACATCATTCACCAGTTTTTTAACAGGGAAAGGACCAATGAACTTAGGGCCCAACTTCTTTGAAGGAACCCTGGACTTTAATTTTTTTGTGGACAGGTAGACCATGTCTCCAGGCTTAATGTCCCAACCATCCGACCTTTTCCTGTCCGCATACTTCTTGTATTGACGCTTGGCGTCCTGCAATGCTTTAGTAATCATAGGCCAGGCTCCCTTGACTTTCTCAGACCATTGAGTCACAGCAACAGGGTCAGTTTTTTCAGCAGGCAATGCAGGCAGCAACTTAGGTTCAAATCCATAGTTAATTAAAAAAGGAGATTGCCCAGTGCTTCTATGGACAGCACTATTGAAAGCCACCTCTGCATGGGGGAGCAAGTCATACCAATCATCCTGCAAATAATTAGTGTAGGACCGAAGGTATCTCTCAAGGGCCATGTTCGTTTTCTCACATTGTCCATCAGTCTCAGGATGATAGGCTGTGCTGAGGGCCAACTGAACCCCCAATTTTTTCTGCAGTACCCTCCCTGTGCCTTGGGATCACCACAAGTGAGTAATAACTCAAAGGCACAAAAACAACCTCAAGAAACCTTTTCTTATCTCAATGAAGAAAGCACATTCCCAGCTCTGAGCGCTCGGAGAGCCAGGCCTTCAAGGCCACTAGATAAGACACCTGGCCCTGCTATGCACTACTATCACTATCTGCTCTTCTACTGCAGCTAAAGCCCCATCATCCCCCCACTACTATACTACAAACACTATCTGGTAGAATACTAACAGGATTCTAACAACCAGCCAATTACAAATCCATGTAACAGTTGCCTTGTCTAGCCCACATTTTACAAGCTTGTTTGCAAGAATATCATGGAGAACTTTGTCAAATGCCTTACTGAAATCAAGATATACTATATCCACAGCATTCCCTTCATCTAACAAACTGATAATTTTATCAAAAAAAGAAATCAGGTTTATCTAGCATGACTTCTTTCTCTGAAACCCGTGTTGACTTTTTGTGATTATGGCATTGCTTTCTAGATGTTCACAGACTCTCTTTTTAATGATCTGCTCTAGAATCTTTCCTGGA
>NW_024832180.1:0-1350 GCF_019175285.1 Sceloporus undulatus
GTTTTCTAAAGTAAAACTCTCTTTCCTCAAGCGCTGATTTGGGGGGGATTTTGGGACCTGCAGTCCAACAACGGACCCATTTCCTCCCAACTCTGATGGATTGGGAACAAATAAGACCCCTTCTTTTCACAAGCGCTGGGATACTGGTAGTTGCATCCACCAAGACCCCCCCTCTTTCCCCCAAACGTTGTGGATTCTTTATCGCAGTTCCAAAAAAAATCTCCCCTTATCCCCAAGCGCTGTGAGTGGATTCTGGGCAATTGTCATCCAAAAGACTCCCTCCCTTCTTACAAGCGCTGGTGGGCGGATTCTGGGACTTGTAGTCCTCACTGGGAGCTGTAGTTCAACAAAGCCCCCTTGACACCCCAAAGGAGCAAGTTGGCGGTCGCTTTCTTGCCTCACAGTGCAGCACTGCATCCACACTGCAGAAATAATCCGGGTTGACACCACTTTTTAACTGTCATGGCTCAAGGCTATGGAATTCTGGGAAGTGTAGTTTGTTGGGGCACCTCTGGTCATAAAATCCTAAGAGTATAGCAGATAGGACCCTAAAGGCCCCGGATCCCGCCTCAGCAGGGCTGCTAAGTAGGGCCAGCCCTGGTTAGCACTTGGATGGGAGACTGACAACGAAGACCAGGTGCTATTCTTCTTTTTAACACGTGATTTGTTTCAGTATAATTTTATTTTTACGGTACTTTTTTGTATGCTTTTTTGACTGTTCAGTCTTTTGGTTTTGGTTTTAATATTGTAAGCCCCCCCGAGTCCCAGTTTTTTTTTTGGGGGGGGGGGGGGGAAGATGGGATATAAATAAATATAAAATAACTATATGATGATGATGATGATGATGATGATGATGATGATGATGATGATGATGATGATGATGATATAGGCTGTATTTCAGTGGGAAGAGCTGGCAAAGCCACCTCAGAATAGTCCTGGCCAAAGAAAACCTTATGAAATTTGCAAACGCCGGGATAGGTTCCCCATAAGTGGGAACAACAACAAAACAACAACAAACAAACAAATAGCAATCAATCAATCAATACAAATTAACCCCAGTTTTGCGGGTTGGAAAGCCATATATAGACAGGGATGACATTTTCTCAGCGGAAGAGGAACGCTGAAGAAGTGGGAAAAGTGAGCTTCATGCAGATCTGCCTGGCGGGCGTTTTGCACTCTGCACATGCCCAGAGGCGCCTACTGCTCGCACCCAGGCGCTACGATTGAAGTCTAGAGCGATCAATCGCGGGTGATGTCACCATTTGGAATTTTCATGAACGCGAGGCCACGCCCCCCGGGCCATGCTGCTTCCTGATTGGCTGCTTGGAGAATGTGTGTGGGCGGAGGGAG
>NW_024832181.1:0-1350 GCF_019175285.1 Sceloporus undulatus
CGATGGTATCGAAGGCCGCTGAGATGTCCAAGAGCACTAACAGGGACATGCTACCCCTGTCCATGCCCAGACGGAGGTCATCGACTAAATCGACCATGGCCATCTCAACTCCATAGCCTGCCCGGAAGCCAGTTTGAAATGGGTCCAGAAAATCAGTCTCCTCCAAGATCCCCTGGAGCTGGAAGGCAACTGCCCTCTCATAAGAATGAGCTTATGCTAGAGATTAAAAACAATAAAGGGGCTTTTTGGTTATGTCCATAGCAAAAGTAAAAACAAGGAAATGGTAGAGTCGCTGCTTGAAGAAGATAGCAAAATGCTAACAGAGACAAAGAAAAGGTAGAATTGCTTAAGACCTTCTTTGCCTCAATCTTTTCTGACAAGAACAATGCTCAACCTGGGGAACCTGAAGCAGAGGATGCAGTAGGGAAAATGCAGCACTGAATAGGTAAAGAGGTAGTACAGGAACACCTGACACTCTAAATGAATTCAAGTCTACAGATTTCATCAGGGTATTAAAAGAACTGGCAGAAGTAATATCAGAACCACTGGAAGTAATCTTTGAGAATTCCTGAAGCACATCTTTGAGAATTCCTGAAGCACATGAGAATCAGATCAGACTGGAGAACAGGACTCCATCAGACTGGAGGAGGGCAAATGTTGTCCCCTTCTTCAAAGGGGGCAAAAGAGGAGACAATCACCATGCAGTCACTCTGGCATCAATATCAGGAAAGATTTTAGAGCAGATCATGAAACAGACAGTCTGTAAGCACTTAGAAAAGAATATCATGATCACTAAAAGTCAACATGGATTTCTCAAAAACAAGTCATACCAGACTAATCTTATATATCTTTTTTTTATAGAGTTACAAGCTTGGTGGATGAAGGGAATGTTGTGGATACAATGGAAAAGAAAGAGAAACAAAAAAAATCAACAAAATTAATGAGGTAATAAAAGAAAAAGAAGAGGAATTAAAAAAGAGAAAGAAAAATGATTAGTAAAATTAAGGAAGGGGAAGAACTGATAAGGGATCAGGTGAAAATAAAAGTAGCCTTTTACAAATACTATTCACAGATTTATAAAAGACAAGAAATTGGAGAGAATCAGATAGCAATTTTTTTTAGAAAAAGTAGATATGACCACTATAGCAGAGGAACAGAAAATTATTTTAGATCAACCAATCACAAAAGATGAAATTAAACAAGTAATTAAAAAAATATTAAGAAAGGGGAAAGCTCCAGACCCGGACAGATTCTCAACAATATATTACAAGTTTTTAGAAGATCAATTAATAAGCCCATTACAAAAAGTGATGAATGCGATAAAAGAAAACAATTTCCCCAAAACATAAG
>NW_024832182.1:0-1350 GCF_019175285.1 Sceloporus undulatus
TATTATTATTATTATTATTATTATTATTATTATTATTATTATTATGTGCTAATATCATGGCAGCCCCTTGGTGAATAGGATATGGTACAACTGCTTAAAAAACAAGCAAACAGCTTCATTTATATACCGCTTCATACTGAACTAACAGTGTCTAAGCGGTTTACAACTGTAAGCTAATTCTCTTTCCTGTACATGTTGAGGCCACTTACATTGATGTAAGTCCCCAAGTGAATGCCAGTCAGCACTTTTAACATATGGCTTCCATCCATGTTCCATATTGCGCTTGCTTGAAAGTAAAACACCACAGTAGAGGCCTTGTTGCACAGCCCATCACCCTGTAAGGCTAAATTTGGTGGGTACACACACAACAGGACTCCTTCTCTGTAGAGCCACTCTTAATTATGAATTCCCTCCATCTGTTTTGCGTTTCCAACTGCCAGCTTTACGCCTTAAAAACAGGGAGGACTGTGCTGACTGTTTCTGTATGTAGTTTTAAAAGTATTTTGAAGTGGTTTTTGTTTTGCTTGTAAATGTCCTCCTTGTGTAACCTCAAATTATACCAGCATATGTCATTGACAGGTTTCCATCTTATTATGTCCTTGGAAAAACCATTTTTTTCTATTTGAGCACAACTCAACAGAACAGCCATTTATTATACAAAGTTTCTGTACATTCTTTTTGATTCTGAAATGACTTTCACTGTTTCTTCCTTTAGTCAGTCTTTGATAAGCTTTTACAGCAATTATGAAACTTCCTACCTGCAATGAGAAAAAAACTTATGGTATCCTTGTTCAACTTTCAAACCCCTGTCAAGTGTATTTTGAGATAGGCAATTCAAGGTCCTCAGACTACAGCCCTGTAATTTACTAATATCCTTGGACTCAGCTCTTCTCATAATTGGCCAGGGCTGATGGGAAGAGCTGTCCAGCAAACATGTGGATTCCTGCAGTTTGCCCATCCCTGATATATTTGATTAGAGCCAGCCTGATGTAGTGGTTTGAGTGTTGGACTATGACTCTGGAGAGTTCGAATCCCAGCTTGGCCATGTAACTTCCTTGAGGAAATTACACTCTCTCAGCCTCAAATGATGGCACTTGCAAATCCTCTCTGAAGAAACAAGTCAAGAAAATGCCATGATAGGCTCACCTTAGGTTCGCCATAAGTTGGAAACTACTTGTAGGCATACAATAAAAACAAGACATGCAGAACCCTCCTTTCAGCTCCAAGAACTTCCTATCTGTTTCAAGGTTTCTTCTCTCACTATTATGCACCACTCATGCTTTTTACATTTGCCCATGCTTGGGTAGAAATGAGTCAGTGGCTAGAAATAATATTGCTGCCCCCCCCCCC
>NW_024832183.1:0-1350 GCF_019175285.1 Sceloporus undulatus
AACCTTGCTTCCACATCCCCATCTAACATACATAATATCATTGTCACCAGGCAAGCATTTTCTGAAGATGCCAGCCACAAATGCTGGCGAAATGTCAGGAAGAAACTCTTCTAGAACATGGCCACATAGCCTGAAACCCCCACAAAAAATTATGGATGCCGCCCATGATTACCTGGTGTCTTTATGGTATTTAGACCCTTAAAAGTATTCCTAGAAGAAGCTAAATCACTAAGTCAAAACAGTTCAGGGTGTGTACATGTGTGGTTTTCATTTGTATGTTTGTTTGGGTTATTTTCATTTGGTCCAAACATCTCCAGCTAAATAGGTTTACATCAGCATGAATATCTCATCCAGTCTGGGTCATCCTGCTAAAGCAGGAGCAAGCCTAAAGTTGAAGAGCTTTGTTTATCAAAAGCACAAGCAGTGCTTAGATGTCTAGATGGAGCATGAGGTTCTGGTACTGATTCCATCTTACCTAGGAACTTGACAAATATGGTCCACCAACCTTCATGGTCAGTCACTGACACAGTTTATCCTCTTACCTCTGTCTTGATGATATGCTGAGGCATTTGCAATGACAGCAGAAAAAGATAATGCTGGGCACTGGCTTTTCAGCTTCCCCCTGAAACTTCTTTTCTCTCTGCTAACCCAAGGATGTTGGTTCCACCCTTAGGCAAAGTGAAGTGACTTCCTTGAATGGTACCTATTGCAACACCGCCACTGTTTCTCCTAAGCCACCATTTATCCTTGTTGACAGCAGAGCCCTTGTGTAATCCATACAGCTTGTCTTGGGCTCCTTAAATTAGTCTGTTGCCTCAAGTTCCAAGATATAGCCATATTAGTCTGTAGAGTCAGTATATAGAGATTTTGTTGCATCTTACAGACTAACTGAAACAAGTTGGCAGCATGAGCTTTTATAGACTAAAGTCTACTTCCTCAATGCATCTGAGGAAGTATACTTTAGTCTATGAAAGCTCATGCTGCCAATTTATTATTATTAATAATAATAATTTTTATTTTCTTATCCCCCACCTTTCTCCCAATATAGGGACCTTAGGCCTGTTACAGATTACCAAAATAAAGCTGCTTCAGGTCTCTTTGGAGGTATGCTGTTTAAATGATGCATGCATCCTAAGAATCCAGAAGCTGCACCAAAGCTGCAGTGCTTAGGAATGGAGTGTGGCTTTGGCGCGACCTCCGGACTCTTAGGACCCATGCATCATTTAAATAGCATACCTCCAAAGAGACCCGAAGCAGCTTTATTTTGGCAGTCTGTAACAGGCTTTAGTCTCTAAGGTGCGGCAAGATCTCTCTACATTCTGTTGCCTCAAGTGAAATGGAGAATGCAAT
>NW_024832184.1:0-1350 GCF_019175285.1 Sceloporus undulatus
TAGAGGAAGAAACATGCAACCCTGATAGTATTTGCAGCTCTGATTTGAAAACTATCATCACCACTTTGTCCTCCTCAGTGTCAGCAACTTTCCAGTATCCCAGGCACAAGCTTTTCCTTGCACTTTCTGTCCGATATTAATTTCATAGAATCATAGAGTTGGAAGAGACCACAAGGGCCACTCAGTCCAACCCCCTGCCATGCAAGAACTGTCAGGGATGATGGGAGTTGTAGCTCTTTATCTCTGGCTTTAACTCACCACCTTGTTATGCAGCGGCGCTGACCAGCTTTGGTCAGTGGTTAATGCTTTTTTTCTAAAGCAGCAGAGTTTCAGAGACTAGGCTGAAGACCCTGACAAACTCTCCAAGCCTTTTTACTCTTCTTCCTGAGATGTCTTTAAACTTTTTCAGGATCCTGTTGGCTCTTGTATCTTTACTCAAGACACCAGACAACTCAGTAGTCTTGTATAAAAGATCTACTTTATTTTACTATATACAAATACTATATGTCCTATAAATCACGATCTCTATAATCTCCAATATCTCTAAAATATTCTACTCTATTCTAAACTATTTCACAAAAAACATTGGCAAACATTGTAATTATTATAGCCATTGTTAAACACCACCCACTAAACTGTTTTCACCCAGTGGGCGTGTATACTCATTTTGATTGGTTTACATAGTTCAACCCATACTTAAGGATTTCATCATATCACCTTGTACACTTAATGAATCTCAGGTGTTTCCAATTGAACATTCTATAATTCTGTCCTTGGCATTTAAGCCTTCTAAATTGCAATAGCTTTTTCACCTGTGTGGCTTCTTAATTGCTTTTGCTTAGTCACTGTGACTCTCACATACATGTTTTATTTCTTCTACTGTATGTCCCATGTTGCATTTTCCTTAACAATCCCCTCCGAAATAAAATATTGTATGTGTCTTATAATGTCATTCTAACCATTTGTGTCAATCTTTTATGTTTTTTTATTGTCAATGCTTTTGTGAACAAATCCGCTATGTTATGTTGTGTTTCTATATATCTCAACTCTGTTTCACCCTTCTGAACCATGTCTCGCACATTTTGATATCTTATACCCACACATTTCGTTCTGTTTTTTAAACTTTCAGTTTCAGCCATCGCTATGCATGACTGTGAATCTTCCAGAATTTCCATTGGTACCTTGAAATTTTCGTTTAAATCAATTAACAATTGTTCAACCCACTGTATCTCATTCACTATCTCACTTAAAGCTGTGAATTTTTCTTTAGTTGTATTCAACGCTACATTAGTTTGTTTTTTATTTTTCCAAACTATTGGACTTTCACTGTATTTAATTATCATTCCTGTA
>NW_024832185.1:0-1350 GCF_019175285.1 Sceloporus undulatus
ATGTCATCAGGCCTCCCTAAAGGAACTGAGCCCTTCCCAGAAGGCATCTGACTCCATCCTGGCCTCTGAGGGGTAGAGAGGGTGGGCCAATGCCATCAGGACTCCTCAATGCCATTGGACCTATCCTTAAGAAACAGAGCCCTCCCTCCAGTCCATCTGCCTTAGTCCAGGCCTCAGAGGGAGAGAAGAAATGCTGGATTTGATTCCCTTCCCCACCACCTTTCCCTTCTCCTTTTGTGTTGTGTCTTTTTAGATTGTAAGCCTGAGGGCAGGGAACCGTCTAATTAAAAGATTGTATGTACAGCGCTGTGTAAATTTACAGCGCTTTATAAATAAAGCTTAATTAATAATAATAATAATAATAATAATAATAATCCTGCCTGTGACCTGAGCTGAACTGACCCTTTTCTTCCTGCTTATATTCTCTTCAGAGGAGCTTTGCCATTGCCTTCCACTGAGGCTGAGAGAGAGTGACCTGTCAGTTCCAACTGACTCATGGAATCAATTGGGAATAAAAGGGAAATGCAATGCAGGCATTCTGACAGTAGCATCCATATATAACACTAATAATAATAATAATAATAATAATAATAATAATAATCCAGGAGCAAGAGGAAATGAAAGTAGCACAAGCAAGCACACAGACATGTCACCCAAAAAATCATGCGCATAGTCAAAAATAAAAGAGGCTCCTTCTGCTGCAGCAAGATTTCCCTACATCCCCCGGTTTAGCCCCGCAGCCCAATTTCCCTTGGCAATCCTCCTCCTCCTCCTCTTTCCTTCCGACCCTCCCCTCCCTCTGAGCTGCCCCAGCTCCTTCATCCTCCTCCTCCTGCTCCGTTATAGAATGCCCTCCATGGCTACCTTCTTCCCACGGCTCCTCCTCCTCCTCCACCATCACTTTCTCGACTCCCCCCATCCTCCCTCTGACAGCCCTTTGCAGCCCCGTCAGTCACCCTGATTTCCCCTTTTAGCCTCCTGTCACCCTTTTGCCTCCAGATTCCCCCTTTTCCTTCGGCTCTTTCCTCCTCCTCCTCCTCCTCCTGCCCTCCCCTCTGATGAGGGGAGGGAATGCTCTGACCTCTGCCCACCCTCTGACCTGAATCCCTCCCTGAATTTGCCCCGATCATGATCGAGGGCAAGTTCAGATTTCGTGGAACCCAGGTCTTTTCAGAAAAGACGGATTTTAGCCCAAATCTTGATACCCCATGTTAAGGGGCATTTCCTTGTGCAAGCCTCAACATGGATTGTGATAGAATTGGGCCCAGTATGAACTTTGCGTGGAAGAATTGATTTCAAAACTGGGATAAAAGGTAATGTGAATGGGCCCAAGATAGGAGCAAAAAGTGT
>NW_024832186.1:0-1350 GCF_019175285.1 Sceloporus undulatus
GTTCCAGATGGTGCAGCTGGGGGACGTGCGCTCCGACAAGAGGGCCCTTACATCTGGTGTCCCTCAAGGAGCCATTCTGTCCCCCATGCTTTTTAACATTTACATGAAACCGCTGGGAGAGATCATCCGGAGACATGGAGCGCGGGGTTATCAGTACGCTGATGACACCCAGATAGTCTTCTCTATGTCTCCGACTGATTCAGTGACCAAGGATGGCATCTCTCCTCTCGTCGCCTGTCTGGAGTCGGTAATGGGCTGGATGAGGGAAAACAGACTCAGCCTGAATCCAGAGAAAACGGAAGTGCTCGTGATAGGTTCTCCGAGCCTAGGAATCGTTGTGTCTCCACCTGTCCTGAATGGTGTCATGCTTCCCGTGAAGGACTCAGTGCGCAGTCTGGGGGTGCTCCTTGACTCGTCGCTCCACCTTACATCTCAGGTGGATGTGACAGTCAGGAGTACCTGTTATCAGTTTCGGTTGATACGCCAGCTGCTCCCCTATCTGGGCCGGGGGGACCTTGAAATGGTAGTACATGCTCTGGTAACCTCTCGATTGGATTTCTGCAATGCGCTCTACATGGGGCAACCCTTGTACCATACCCGGAAGCTGCAATTGGTGCAGAATATGGCGGCAAGACTGGTCACTGGTACTTCTAGGACCAGTCATATAACACCGGTCCTTAAAGACCTTCATTGGTTGCCTATTCGCTTCCGGACGCAATACAAGGTGTTGGTTATTACCTATAAAGCCCTAAATGGCTTGGGCCCAGGGTACTTGGAGGACCGCCCCTCTCCATACAATCCGCCCCACACACTCAGGTCTGCCAGGAAGCAATTGTTAAGGGTTCCAGAGGCTAGATATGTCACCACCACGCAGAGGGCCTTTTCTACCTCGGCCCCCAAGCTCTGGAACTCGCTTCCCGATGAGCTCCGCTCGGCCGCCTCACTGGAACAATTTAAAAAGGGGTTAAAACACACCTATTCCAGCAGGCATACCCTGACCCCTGATGACCCCTGATGTACTCCCTTCCTCTCTCCTCTCAGCAGCATTGTTGAGCTAGCGTGAGACTGTTTACTGTGTGATTTGCTTTTATGATGCTTTTAATGGTTTTTATTGTTATATGTGTTGTGTTGTGAAACCACCTTGATCTCTGGAAAGGCGGTATATAAATAAAATTTTATTATTATTATTATTATTATTATTATTATTATTATTATTATTAAACAAAAAGGAACTTGGGGAAGCAGTTTGGGATTGTTGGTGTTAACTGTACATGTTCCTCTGCACCATACTAATTTATAACTACAGATGCACTGAAACATAAGTGATTACTGCAAGTAACAGATGAGCAT
>NW_024832187.1:0-1350 GCF_019175285.1 Sceloporus undulatus
CCAGAGGAACGCCGTGACATCACCTGCAATGTGGTGCAATGTGCAGCGTCACACCGGCATGCGGGAAGAGTCAGGGAGTGCGCTGTGCAGACGCCATCTTTGCCCTCATGCCAGCTAAGGATGCTGGTCTCTACGCCCCGAAAGGCCCAGTGAACTGTCTTAGTCTTCCAGCATTCACAAGATCCTCTCTCTGAGGGTTTGGAGGTGAGACTAATAATAGTAATAGTAATAATATCATCACTAATTTATATCCTAGTTTCCAATGGATTTATTTTGAATTTTAGGGAAGGTTCAGGTTTGATTTGCCCTTAGAGCTGTTGAATTGTATTTTCTGTGGTCCATGAAAGATTGCATAAATGTGTGGATATAAAAACACTTTGTATTTTCTGCAGGTGTGGAAAGAACCAAGATGGCTTCCAAAGAAGGGAGAGAAGAGAAACAACCCTCAATTCCTCCTTTGTGAAAGAAACTGGAGGAAAGAAGCCCTCCGGACAGGTTAGTGTCCAGACCTCCTTTTTTGTGGTGGAGCCATTGGGAATTTGACTGACTAGGATGCAATGGGGGTGTTATTTACAACCCTCTTTCTTTCAGCGAAGGCTATTTTCTATTGTAGATTACCTTTTGAGATGTGACAATGTTCTTCACAGAGGAGGAATGGCCACTCTTGAGTCCAAAGCAGAGATTTCTGTACAATGAGGTGATGATGGAAACCTATGAAAATGCGTCCTCTGTGTGTAAGGACCCATTGCCCTTCCTATAGAATGGGGGCAAGTGCTCTAGGATGCTACATTGCATGCAACACTGGTTCCAATTTAATTTTTATAGCAACATCCTGTGAAACCATGGAATTTGTAGTTTGTAGTTTCTAGAACTGCCCACATTACACTGGATCTTAAATCCCTCCAGTGGCTGCCCATTAGTGTCTGGGCAAGATACAAGGTGTTGGTTGTAACCTTTAAGGCCCTACATGGCTTGGGTCCTGACTACTTGTGGGAGTGCCTTCTTCCACACAATCCTCCCTGCACTGGAAAAAACCTCCTAAAGCCTAAGAAGACTAGATTGGCTGCAACAACACAGAGGACCTTTTCTTCTGCCTCTCCTAGGCTTTGGGATGACCTTCCGGAAGACATCCATCACATCACCACCTTGGAAGCCTTTAAAAAGGCTGTTAAGACGGATCTCTTTCGGCAGGCCTTTCCAGATTAGGGCTTTTCATTGTCACTGACACAGTTATTGATACCGATACCTTGGCTACCTTGCATAGATATAAGTTCTCCCCTCAGCCTCTCCACCCTAATTTTAGCCCCTTTTTTCTTTTTCTTATCTGTCTTGTAATTTATCTTACTTAGA
>NW_024832188.1:0-1350 GCF_019175285.1 Sceloporus undulatus
CAGACATATTAAGTGGTTTTATTTAGCAATTATGAGTAATATTTAGGAAAGAAGGAAAGGAGGACACAGTTAGAGAAAAAGCACTTTTATTTTCCAACCTGAGCTTGCCTAGCTGCAGTTTTGGTTCCAAAGGCCCTTTGTTACCCAAAATGCTGGAGTCTGGGGAGGACACTTGCAAGTGCTATGCTTTTTTTGGGGAAGAGGTTGGTACTTAGCTCAAAGAAGAGACATAATTTTGTTCAGGCAACAGTGACCTCGGAGGTCAGCCCAACTATACCAGGCACGCAATCTCACATAACTCCAGAGGCATTTCAAATGGGTTTTTATGTTTTATTTAGGGAAAAAGCAAAATACATGCATGCATGTGTGTGTGTGCGCGCACACACACACACACAGACACACACACACACACACAAGCCTTCGTACATACAAACAAGAGGTAAGTAACAAAGGTGGGATTGGTGAATAATGTAAAGCTATACTAATGGTACAGTGGTGCCTCGGGTTACGAAATTAATTCGTTCCGCGGCTAATTTCGTAACCCGAAAAGTCTTCGTAAGCCGAATTGCCATAGGCGCTAATGGGGAAAAAGCCGCGGCTCTGCCGCGGTTCCATTTAAAATAGCGCCGGAGTTTTTTCGTAACCCGAAAAAACGTTCGTAACCCGAAACAATAATTCCCTATGGGATTTTTTCGTATCCCGAAAAATTCGTAACCTGGGTATTTCGTATCCCGAGGTACCACTGTAATACATTTCCTAGAATGTCCTTGATTCCAATTGCTGAGAGTCCTGCAAGGGAACGGAAAGTGGTTTTGTTGAGTATATTGAGGCGCTTAGCCATGTAAACCAACAGAGTGTCTCTCTGCAATGGGACTGACGCCAAAGAACAGTAAATATCGGGGCGGACATTTATACTGAAATTGTTGCTTACGGACAGAGATTGAGTGTTCAAAATGGTTTAAATCGCTTTAGTATGTTTCCTGGGTGGGGAAAGAATTGTCTGAATCCAAATTGAATGCAACGGATGCTTGATGCAAATGGCTCTGAATTCCAGTCCTCTTCATAAGCCAATGTACAGCACGATCTCAAAGCAACACTTCCAGATGCAGCTCAACAATAACATAGCAGAGCATGGAAACAAATATCCAGATATAGGTTTTGGCAATGCACTGACTACTGTCCACACTTAAAAGTAACTCACAGACACAGTTGATTTCACCCAAGTCCTTGGAGGTTCTCTATCCTGAGTTGCAAAATAATACAAATATTTGCAAGCTCTCTGACTTCCATCAACTTCACCATCTCTTGTACACACAACTCCAATCCATTCCACACCAATCCGCATGTGAG
>NW_024832189.1:0-1350 GCF_019175285.1 Sceloporus undulatus
AGGGAGAGCACCACTTCTGCTCCTCCTGAAGCCTAGAGGAGAGCAAGTGGCGCTCTTCCTGGTGTTTGATTGGGGCTGTGTACGCACGTGCGCACGCACACTCCAACAAGCACCTTTTCTCTCTTCCTCTTGAAGGGGGGGGGTCCGGACCCCAGAACCCCCCCCCCCCTTAGCTAGGTCCTTGGGCATAATGCTATTTTCGGGCAGTGGTAAAAGCCATTTTGAACACAATTCACATTCACATAAATTGGCTGAATTCCCACTTTTTTCATTCGAAATCAAAGAGAAATTCTTCCCATGTGATAAACCCCATTGAAAAGGGAACCCTTTGGGGAAGAAGGCGCAGCAAAAGGGAGGAACGCAGAGGAAGAGCCGGCCTTGTGGGGTCTTGGGATTTCTAGTGCCCCATCTTTTCTCTCTCTGCAAACATGGGGGAAGGTTTCGGGAAGGTGAGCCGGGGGGAGGAGTCTTCTTTTGCTCTCGTTCTGTGCCCCCCCTTCCCTCTCTCTCTGAGGCTTCTCTGACTGATGACCCTCCCTTGGCTTTCATCCCAACAGCTATGCCATCGGCTTTGATCTCTCCCAGGAAAGGATGGTAAGTGGTCCAAAGACACACACATCCTCCGTTTGGCTCCTCTTCTGCCTGGGACCCAAAGGGAGGGGGGGTGCTAGCCCTCCTCCCAGGGTGCCAGGTGCGTGTGGCAGCGGTGGATCGGGGCCTCCTGGACCTCTCCCTTCCCTTCATCCACCTCTCTCTTCTCTCTACAGGGTCCCTTCTTCACCCAACGCCCCATCGCCTCCGGAAGGTAAGGGCCCTCCCTCCCTCTCTGGGGCTCCCCTGAGATGCCTAGGCCAATGCCCCCCTCTTTCCAGGGGTGTCACTTGGAGGGTGCAAGGGGTGCAGAGCGCACCAGGGGAGGGGTGGCCCCACTTCTGCTCAAACACCAGCAGTTTGGCAGAAACATTGGGCCGTTTGCCTGGATCTCTTTAAAATGCTTTGAGGGTTGGTGGCAGAGAGGTCAACCTCAGCAGGAGAAGAAGGAGGAGGAAGACATGTTGGCTTTTAAAGAGTGTTCTTTTACCATTTTCTTTACAAACAGTACGTTTTAACAACCCTTCACTATGCACATGTGAATACATTGAGATCATAGAATCATAGAATCATAAAGTTGGAAGAGACCACTAGGGCCCTGATCCAGTCCAACCCCATTCTGCCATGCAGGAAATCCAAATCAAAGCATCCCTGACAGATGGCCATCCAGCCTCTGTTTAAAGACTGATTCCATTGTCGAACAGCCCTCACTGTCAGGAAGTTCCTCCTAATGTTGAGGTGGAATCTCTTTTCCTGCAT
>NW_024832190.1:0-1349 GCF_019175285.1 Sceloporus undulatus
ATACATTAGAATGCAAAACACACATTTCTAAACATATTTGATGATAAAATACAGATTTTAAAATGATTTTGGTACTGTTTTGATTTGAGAACTGTACTGTGAAAGTCACAGAAGTATGAAATCTGATGGATACTTACGGTCTGATCCACACATTAGTCTAGAAATTATAGATCAGGGGAGTAATTTACCAGGGCAAATTCTCCAAACATAGATGTTTGATGCACTGTACTACAGACAAGGCTATACAAGGAGTCATCATACTCAAACAGATATTGAAGTCAGTCCATCACAACCCAGAGCTTCCTGTTGTTAATCCTTTCTATTGCCACTAACTCCACTGCTTACTTTGGTGGGCAAATGAGTGGCACTGGTAGAATGGAGCAGACACTGCCACTCAACAAGTCACGATGTCACAGAATAGTCAGTGATGTATCAACTGCTTATAATGCAGTAAAGATGGGAGTATGCAATGACTTTTTCTTGAACTTAAAAGGAAAATAATTTAGTTCTTCTACAAATGCCTTTTCCCTTAATCACTGAGAAATCCATCATCTGATTATGTCAAATGTCTTCTTTAAGTCAGGAAAAGGAATAATTTAGAATGGCATCCTTTTTCCCCCATTTATGCTATTTCACATATTCAAATGTGGCACCTTCCAAACAGAATCAAGAAAATAAGCCGTGGTGATGAATTGTGCTTGAAAACTATGTACATGAAACTTATTTTGCATCCTGTTATTCTAAACACATTTTGACACACTCTTACCAAACTATTATTCTAGAGAGAGAAATATGTTGAACGAATTGTTCTCCACATGTTCAGTTCTGTTGACAAAAATATATGTAAAATACCAATTAGTCATTCTGACTCTCTGAATGCAAAGAGGGGAGTCTGTCACAGTATCACTCCCTACAGATCAGTTCAACAGTATTCTGACTATGTTTTACTAGAAAAATAACTCTATAAGATGTCAAAGGGCAATCTATTCTTTCCAGTTGTTGCTAGCCTTCAGCTCTCATTATATGTTACCGCTGCTCATCCTGGCTGGGATTGAAAGAGTCCAACATTGGCAGAAAGGGAAGTGAAGGGAAATTGATTATCCCTGGCAGAAACTGCTGTTCTGACACTTGGAGTGATTTAGGCTTGGGAGATGTTTGTCCCTAAAGTTGGACGAACAGCATCCATCTAGATTGGATCTCTCTGCAAATATTAAAAACATCCAGAAGGAAGCACACTCCCAATCTTTATTGCATTACTTACTTTCAATAGCCCCATTTAGAAACTTCAGCACTGTTATGGTGTGCAACCCTGTGTACTTCTTTATTAGAATGCCACTGACCATTTAAAC
>NW_024832191.1:0-1349 GCF_019175285.1 Sceloporus undulatus
GGGACATACAAATGGCTCTTTTGGATTAAGAGGGATGTTGTTATGTGTAGTCACTGCTGGATCCTTGTTCTAAGTTTAATAGCAATTAGCTTTACAAAAGACATTTATCCTGAGAGTGATGAAAATGCTGCCTTCTCTACCAAGGGGTTCTGGGGCTTCCCCAAACTACACATCCCAGGATAATGTAGGATGGATCCATGGTAATTAAAGTGGAGTCAAACTTGTTGGATGACACACACTTCCTCAGCCGATTTCATACCATCTTCAGGGCAGGATACTGAATTTTAGGCCCATTCCTCACGGGCTTCAAGTACGTGCTCTGCACATACTAGGGTTAAAAACGGGCATCACTTCTTGACACCCCTAACCCTAATACGCAGGAGCGTGCACAAAATGGTGGCACCCATTCCACATGATGCCGCGAGTGCACCATTGGCGCGTCACGGCACCATAACCGCACCGCAAAAAGAAGCGCCATTTTGGTGCTTCTTTTTTGCGGCGCTGGGGAACCCCGCGGTTTGGACGCTGGGGCTCTTCCACGCCACAAATGACGGCGGCGGCAGACTGCCCGTTTTGGGCGCTCTGTAATGCGCCATAGAGTCGGTAATTAAAGTGGAGTCAAACTTGTTGGATGACACACACTTCCTCAGCCGATTTCAATCCAGCTTCCGCATGGGCCTATAGTACGTGCTCTGTGCGTACTAGGGTTAGAAACGGGCGTCACTTCCTGACGCCCCTAACTAATACGCACGGAGCACGCACAAAATGGTGGCACCCATTCCACACGGGCGCCACCATCTTGACGTAGCGGATGAGTTGCGTCCACACGTTGTGCAGCAGACATGATGCTGCGAGTGCACCATTGGTGCCTCCCGGCGCCATAACCACACCGCAAAAAGAAGCGCCATTTTGGCGCTTCTTTTTTGCAGCGCTGGGGAGCCCCGTGGTTTGGACGCTGGGGCTTCTCTGCGCCGCAAATGTGTTTTGTGTATTTTTTTAATCTGTTGCACTTTTAGCCTGTCCTGCTACTGTAGAGTTTAAACATCAGTGTATAGAATTATAGAGATCTTGTAGCACCATTGAAACTAAGTGAAAGAAAGAAGTTTGCAGCATGAGCTTTTCTGGACTTCAGTCTACTTCCTCAGATGCATTTGGATTTGGAATTGCAGTCTTCAAATGCATCTGAGGAAGGAGATTTTAGCCTAGGGAAGCTCATGCTGCCAACTTCTTTCTTTCTGTGAGTCTCAAAGCTGCTACAAGATCTCTCTATTTACTAATCACACAGATGAACACAGCTATATTTTTGAATTATAGAACTGGAGTGGGGTGTGTGTGTGTTGTGTATGGTT
>NW_024832192.1:0-1349 GCF_019175285.1 Sceloporus undulatus
GATAGATAGATAGTTGGATAGACGAATAGATAGATAAATAGATAGATCGGAAGATAAATGAATAGATAGATAGATAGATAGATAGATAGATAGATAGATAGATAGATAGATACATCACCAAACAGGCAGCAACATTGGAACGAGGGGGGAAAGGTTCCATGGGGAACGAGCCGGATGGTCACGTAGGACAGGGCAGCAGGTAATTTATGAGGGGCTATTGAGAATCTGAACCCAATCCAGTATACAGCCTTAGATCTCGGCAACATAGGAAAGCCAGGAACCAAATGGTCAAACCCTCCCTCCTTACTTTTACAGATCAAAGAAAGGGGTTTACATCAAAGGGAAAGGTGCTGGAACCAACTCATTGGGAGGGGCTGGAGGGAATCTTAAGGTTCTGATTCCATTCTGGGTCTTCAGTTTTGGCAAAGACGTGGCAAGAATACTTTGTTTCCAGTTCTGTCAATAAATTTTCTGTATCATCTGAAGTTTGTTGTGGATCTTTGGTCAGAGTATTTCCAGAGTCTCACAAGTCTTGCCTTGGTGGCAGGATGTGTTAATTGCCTTATTTCCCCGACATCTTGGCAAGAGACAAGATGCAACCAGAAATTGCACTGGTAGACAAGAGAGCTTCCATTTTACTGTGTTTAGATACTTTTGTTTCTTTTACATTTGCTTGTGGTTTATTATATGTCAAAACATATTATATTTGACTCAAGTATTAGTGTTGAGTAGCTAATATGCCACTGGCTTAATTATAAAGCACAACCTTCCCTTGGTACAGCTGAACTCAAAATTTGTTACTTATGGCTAGTCTACACATAAGTGTGAAAAGTTTTACACATTTGCATCAATACTCAATTGTCTTCACTTTACTGCTGAAATTTGCATCTATTTTTCCTCCCAGTGTCGAAAATGCGTAGCTATATGACTCCACGCAAAGTGGACAAATAGCCACAGTTTTGATAATGTGTATCCTTGTGGAAACCCCAGCAAAAATGTGATTACGTTTTTTTTTACAGAATTTGAGGGGTTTCTCTCCACCCCCAAAACTTAAAATCCTCCAAATTGCATGTGGAGGGATTGCATTCTATTCAAATAGAATGAGGAGTATATAAACAGTGCAGACAGGCTCTTACATATGTTGATTTGTTATACATGCACACTTCTGTATTGAATTCCCCGTCTGCCTTGGCAACAAATGGTAACTGTACACTGTCAAATTCCTATGTACGGATTCACCACATAGTTCCAAATATATTTGCACCTCAAATATCTCAGGGCTTTCACTGTAATTTCTAGCTGCAGCTAGTATCTCACCCATGATTTTATTAGCAAACTCCCCCCCCCCC
>NW_024832193.1:0-1349 GCF_019175285.1 Sceloporus undulatus
TGGGAGGCAGTGTGGTGCAGTGGTTTAAGTGTTGGGTTACAACTCTGGAGGACAGGGTCCAGTGCCCCTCTCCTCCATGAAACCAGCTAGGTCCCTTGGGCAAGAAGCTACACTCTCTCAGCCTCAGGGAAGGCAATAGCAAAACTTCTCTGAACAACTCTTGCCAAGGAAACCCCAGGAGAGGCTCCTCAGAAGTCAGCAATGACTTTGAGCCACTCCACAAAAAACGACAAAGCCTCAAGAAAGAGACAGCGTGGTTTAGTGGCTGGAGCGTTGGACTATGACCCTGGAGTCCATGGTTTGAATGCCCTCTTGGCCACAGAAACCCACTGAGTGACCTTAGGCAAGTCACACTCTCTCAGCCTCAGAGGGAGGCACTTGCAAAACCACTTCTGAACAAACCTTGCCAAGAAAAGCCTGCGAAGGGCTTCCCTTAGGGTTGCCATAGGTCAGAAACAACTTGGAAGCACACAGCGACAACAAGAGTAGTAACACCATTAACAGGGCTTAATCACACCTCAAAAGACAGATAGGGAGAAAGAAAGAAAGAAAGAAAGAAAGAAAGATACTGCCAATGTGTCTGGTAAAGAAGACGTGGGAGTTGTAGTCTTTGGTTCAGAGGGATTGGAGGGTCCTTACTGGAGGGCAGGACCCCTCCTCTTTCTGGCCATGTGGATGCTGGGAGATCCAGTCTAGGAAATACACTGTAAATCCCATTGACAAGAGAAAAGGCTACTACTGTCTTTCAGATCCAGTTTGCCCCAAATCCTTTATGAGGCCAGAAACTCCTTTGTTAAGAAGCGAACCCCGAATATCTCAGGAAGGCTCTCTATCTCCAAGGCCCCCTCCCTCCAGGACTTCTTCAGTCTCTCTCTCTCTCCCTGAAGGCCTCAAATGTCAACTGCCAAGAGATCAGGCAGAGGCAGCCATTTTGTGTTCCAGTTGCAGTTTTGTGTTCTGGCAGCCATTTTATTGTCTGCTTGTGAACATTTTCTGAGGCTTCAGTTGAACAGAAGTATCTCTTTCTCTGCTGAGGCTCCAGGGTCAGAAGGAGGCCAGGCTCCTTGGGCCAAAAGGAAGGAATTGTGTACAGTATCTTTGTGCATCTTTTGTGTCTCTTTTCTGAGAGGGTTTTCTTATTACACAGCTCTGCTCCTTCTGGGGAACATGGGTTTTAAAAGGGATCAGAAATGGGGAGGATAGTTTTAATACAAGTCTTATTATTATTCACAAACATTGGGCTTTGGCTTCTAAGAGGAGGCTAGTCCCCCAAACAAGGCCAAAAGTCGCTCCTTTGGGAGGTTTTAAAAGTCTCCCCAATTTCCTTATTAATAGATTTTCAGGCAAGA
>NW_024832194.1:0-1349 GCF_019175285.1 Sceloporus undulatus
ATAGTCCAGTATTCCAATGTAACAAGATTTATCTTCTTTGTTAAAGAGACACCTTATTATTTAAGTTCATCCCAACCCAAAAAGGCAAAAAGGAGGCAAGGAAAAGAAAAAAACCCAGATATACATATGTCCACACACATAATAGTTATTTTTCATTCAAAACAGTCCTCTTTCTAAATTTCCTTACCCTCCTGGCTTCTTCCTGGTACTTCTTATAATTCTTTTCCAAAAAACAAACAAACAAACAAAAAAAAAACCAAACAGACAAGGCACTGTGTTTTCTCTTTTCCTCCCCTCTCCCTCCCTCCCCTTTCTCTCCTTCCCCCCCCCTTCCCTTTTCCCTCCTCTCTTCTCTTTCCTAGAAAAAGCAAAGAATGCCTAGGAGCAGTTACTGTACTACAATTCCCAAAGTTCTTTGCTTCAGGCCCTCTAGGGGTCGTCACTTCCACCAATTCGCAGCGTGGAGCTATCACAACACATAAGGAAGTACTTATAGATTTCAAAGAGTCAGACTACAGCCCCCAAGGTGCTTTGCAAGTAATGGACTGTACCAATTTTTTATTTCCCAGGGGTAGCTCAGACTCTATCGCTTTAAATCTTGTTTTCTTGTCTTCTTTTCTTGTTTTCTTTTAATCCTCGGGTCTTATCCTCATCCATCCGTCGCCCCCTCCTCCTGTCCTCGTCGCCCCCTCCTCCCGTCCTCGTCGCCCCCTCCTCCCGTCCTCGTCGCCCCCTCCTCCCGTCCTCTTATTAGATCATTCCACAGAGCCTTCCTCCGGACTTTCCACTCCCCCTCTCACCAGGTGGAACTTGTTCAAAATGTTTTCCAGGAGACAAAGATCCTATCTCGCTTTGAGCAGCCTTCAAGGTCAGTTTGAGACTCTTTGTTATTATTGTTTTATAAATATATTTTTTTCCTTCTCTCTCTCTCCTCCTCCTTGAAAGTCTCAATTTCCAAGTACTTCAAACTTTTGGTGGCTTTATTCTCAGAGTCTGTTTATATAAATTTAACCCTCAAAAAATCGCTACTGGCAGCGTCCTTTAGTCCATAGATTCCAAGTTGGACAAGTGGCTTATAACTTTCCAACTTATTTTTGTGTATAAAGCAATCCAATTACCCCAAATTTGAAGCGAGAAAAAAACGTGGTTCAATTCATTAATTTTCCAGGCTGCAACTCAGATCCAGTTTTCTTCCTTGTAAACTTAGGGGAAATAAGCCCCTGAAACCATATCCATATCCATCAAAAATAAGTCGTTTATTTTCCTCTTGTTTCAGTCCTGATCTCCTGATGAAAAATCACTTTCTTTTAAAGCAAGTTATGTCCAAAGCTAGCCATATCTTTCATCTT
>NW_024832195.1:0-445 GCF_019175285.1 Sceloporus undulatus
AAAATATGGATATGACCCTGATAACACATACCTGACCGAAGGGGAAAGATTCTCGGCTATAGGTATGCCTATGTTAAGTGTGGCATGGAGTATAAAACAGCTTAGGATCTTGTTATACCAAATGGAAAGTTTAGCCAATCGATCTGCAGAAGGATTGGAGACTCTACAGAGAGAGGTAAACTCATTGGCAGAGGTTTTGGTCCAGCATAAAATCGCATTGGACTATCTGTTGAGTCGAGAAGGAGGATTATGTATGTGGCTAAATACTACTTGTTGTCATTTTATTAATGAGAATGGAATAATTGAAACGGATGTAGAAAAACTGCACAAGATAGCAGAAAGTGTGAGAAAAACATACTAACCAACTAGTGACTGGTGGTCATGGATAACATCTTGGCTACCAAATCTAGGATGGGTAAAAGGCATAGTCACAACAAGAGTCCTA
>NW_024832195.1:545-1349 GCF_019175285.1 Sceloporus undulatus
ACATTTGAATAGTAGCGAGGTTTGCACAGGATTGCCCTATCCCTTAGGTTGCTCCATCCAAGGTAAACCCACTCTATTTGGACAAGTGGGAAGTCATACACTTTTGGGGGCCCTGAATAGACAAATGGGACTACTTGCTGGCCCAGGTAATTGGACAGGAGGGTTGCCCCCCCGGGTGTATACTGGGTTTGTGGACAATGGGCAGGAAAAATATTAACACCTGCATGGAATGGTACCTGCACTGTTGGAACCCTTATGGCTGGTGAGTTGAGGTTTCACCCAAAAGGTCAACCCCCAGTAGCCTGGGACCGACAGTTTGGTTGGCATAGACATATGTTGAGAAAAAGGGCGTATGATGAAAAATATGGATATGACCCTGATAACACATACCTGACCGAAGGGGAAAGATTCTCGGCTATAGGTATGCCTATGTTAAGTGTGGCATGGAGTATAAAACAGCTTAGGATCTTGTTATACCAAATGGAAAGTTTAGCCAATCGATCTGCAGAAGGATTGGAGACTCTACAGAGAGAGGTAAACTCATTGGCAGAGGTTTTGGTCCAGCATAAAATCGCATTGGACTATCTGTTGAGTCGAGAAGGAGGATTATGTATGTGGCTAAATACTACTTGTTGTCATTTTATTAATGAGAATGGAATAATTGAAACGGATGTAGAAAAACTGCACAAGATAGCAGAAAGTGTGAGAAAAACATACTAACCAACTAGTGACTGGTGGTCATGGATAACATCTTGGCTACCAAATCTAGGATGGGTAAAAGGCATAGTCACAACAAGAGTCCTA
>NW_024832196.1:0-106 GCF_019175285.1 Sceloporus undulatus
GAAGTAAAGTTGGAGGACTGAGACGGAGACAACAAGGTGAAGGATAGAGTGACGACAGAAGTAAAGTTGGAGGACTGAGACGGAGACAACAAGGTGAAGGATAGAG
>NW_024832196.1:116-1349 GCF_019175285.1 Sceloporus undulatus
TGACGACGGAAGTAAAGTTGGAGGACGGAGACGGAGACAACAAGGTGGAGAAAGGAGCGACAAAGGAAGTAAATTTAGAGGACTGAGATAGAGTCAACAAGGGGAAGGTTAAAACAACGTCGGAAGCTAAGACTAAGATAGAAATAAGAAGGTAAAGGACTGTGTAACGAAGGGAATAGAGTTGGAGGACGGCGGCAGAAATAATAAAGAGGCACTGATAGTAGGAGACAACAGAGGGGGGAGAGTGAATTGGTAACGGAATTGGAGAATTTATATTGTGGACTTAATATTAAGAGACCTTTTCTTGAAGAAGAAGGGAAGATAAAGATTAAGCAGAAATTGGGACAAAAATAAAAGGGGAGGAAAAGAGTCACTCCTTAGGAATTGGAGAAGAAAATAGAGTTTTATAAGAATTTTTGATAAGGTATAATAGACTGGAACTTGAGGACGGGGGGAAACCTCTTAAGACAAGTAATTATTATATAGTGAGGCAGAAGTAATGGACTATATCTGAAAATAAAAGGGTCTAGGGGGAATAATTTTATAATTTTGAAGGATTATACAGTGAAAGGAAAGTGAAGGAAAAGGTAGAAAGACCTAAGTAAATGTATTGTGATTTTGGTCCAATGAATGACAAATATTAAGTGGGATTAGATCAAGAGTATTGTGTTAAGTTAATTAGTATATAGTAGAATATATTGGTGAATTCTTCCATTAATTAATACAACTAAGGGGACTGATATTTTTACAGACTTATAGGAGGACCAGTAAAAGATTATGAATACTAGACAACAATCTCAGAAAGTCAATAACCAAAGAAAGCTCTCCACGGAGAAATTACAAATGCCAGATATGAATCAACTATTGATGGACAAAATAGACAATTTATCAATTAGTCTATCCCAGAACCTAGCGAAAGAAATGAACAATTTAAAAAAAGAAATTAAGCAGGAAATACGATCAGACTTGAAAGAAATTAATCAGAAAGTGGACACTTTAATAGCAGACAACCAAAAGATAAAACAAAGAGTGGAAATTGTGGAATTTAAAACCGAGAAACTTGAATTAGACTTTGCAAGATTGACGAATAAGAGAGAGGAGGAACTAGATGAAAAAGCGGTCTGGGAACAAAAATTAAGGGAGAAATGTGTCAAAATTAGGGGGCTCCCAGAAGAACAAAATGAGGACCTGGAAAAAAAATTAATACCAGAAATTGCAAATTTCTTAAAAAAA
>NW_024832197.1:0-1349 GCF_019175285.1 Sceloporus undulatus
CAAAGCCACTAGCCTTCTAGAACCCTATTCAGGCTCCAAGCCAACCACCAGCCTTTCCCAGAATTCCACGCTCTCCCTCCTCCCAGCGGAGGAGACCAGAGACGGAGCAATGGGTGCAAACTCCAGGGAAAGAATGTTTATTGTCTTAAATTTGTAATTCCAGTTGTGTCCCTTTATGAGGGAGAATGGGATATTATTATTATTATTATTATCATCATCAACAACAATTATGGTAATTAGTTTCTTGTTCCCAAAACCACAGAGCCTTGTGAAATCTCAAAGACTGTGTTTACCACACGGAGGTTTTTGCAGCTCTTTGCAGCTCAGATCAGAAGCCACTGCAGGTCCAACAATGTGAATTCACGCGACAATGTTTTGTGTTATCACACGCAATTCTTTTCTATGGGGCCTCCTTCCGTGGGGCTTCTGCAGTGATTCCAAAGTCACCCCTCATTTTGGCGAAATCAGTAACAAGTGAATTTACAGAAATCACTTCCCAGCTCACTCCGATTCCACTCCGAATTGGTCTGGTGTGGAATGCAGCTTTGCTTCTGCTCTGTTTCACCACCACAACCCCCCCCCCCCCGGTTGCAAATTTCCCATGAAGCAGTGCTGCAGTTCCCCCCATTTCCTTCCGGTGGTCCTTTCGCTTTCAGGGCAACCGGAATAGGGGGGGAATAGGCAGCCAATGGGAGCAGAGGAAGGTCCAGGTAAAGGGAAAGAGGCTGTGCCCACTCAGGAATGGGAGCCAATGGGAAAATCACATTAGTCCCCATAGACTTCGGCTTTATCAATCAAGAACATTCCTAATACAACGCCGCCCTCTTGTGGATACTCAGGGCAATGCAGCCTCTTTGGGCTTCTCTATCCTGGATCGCCATCTGGTGGCCACTCTTGGAAATTCACTAATAGCAGTTAACCAAATTAAACAGTATATAAAATAAAAACACGGAACAAGCTAGACAAGGTAACTGTTACATGGATTTGTAATTGGTTGACTGGCTGAACCGAAAGGGTGCTCAACAGTGGGGTTCTGTCCAGGGCCCAGTACTATTCAACAGCTTTATCAATGACTTGGATGAAAGAAATGGTGGCATCCTTTTCATATTAGAAGATGACACCAACTTAGGAGGAGTAGCTAATACCCGAGAGGACAGGATCAAAATTCAAAAAGACCTGAATAGACTAGAAAGCTGGGCCAAAGCTAAGAAAATGAAATTCGACACGGAGAAATGTAAGGTACTGCATTAACAGTACATCAGCATAAAGTCCCAATGAGCCAGTCTCAGTCTTTCAGGTAAGGAGCATCAGCCTGTAGTCACAATGGGCCAGTATCAATCCATCAGGTA
>NW_024832198.1:0-1349 GCF_019175285.1 Sceloporus undulatus
GTTTCTTCTTCTAAGCTCTCTTCCTTCTTCTCCTCTTCTCCTTTTCCAGGGTTGTTTCTTTCTTCTTTCTGACTGTCCCCTTTATTACATTCTTTTTCATTCTCATGTAGAAAATGTCTTGCTTTTTGTACCGAGTTGATTTGGTAACTTTTTCGCTTGAATTTAAAAGATAGGCCCTGAGTTCCCATTTGTAGTGGATTCCATTGCTGAGCAAAACCTTAGTCAGTGGTCCATATTCCTTCCTCTTCCTTAACAATTTCCCAGAGATTCTGAATCTTGTATGAAAGTGTTGTTGTAGAATTGCTTCTTTCATTTGAGTCCTAACAAAATAAATCACGATATCTCTGGGCAGTCTCTCCTGTTTTGAGACTCAGGAGCTTACTCTAAACATCTTGTCCACCTCAAGGAGAAAAGTTTCATTATCTAGGTCCATAAATTCAGCCAAGGCAGGTATTATTCTTTTATATAGATCTTCGTCCTTCTGTTCGGGAAGATCTCTTATGCTAAGACATCGCTCTGTAAATCTTTAATGTTAAATCTCTAATTTAATTCTTTCTGCTGTATCTTCAGTATGTTCTTTTGATAATCTCTCTATCTCTTTTCCCAATTTTTTTTATTTTCTTCCTCCAGGAATGTCACTCTTTCCCTGGTTTGTGTTAATTCTGATGTTATCTTTTCCAGAGAGTATTTAAGTTAAGCAACGGGTGGAAATTAAATCAAGAGAATACCCAGACTTTCCCTAGTCTTTAAGCTGAGGCAAATACATTTGATGTCGTCCATCTTATGGATAGGTATCCTGGCCAAAGCAAGATTGTCTTCATGGACCAAAGCGACGTCCCCTTACCTGCTCACTGACGGAGAACCCGGCTGGTAAAGCCCGATCCCAGGTGGCTGAGCTATCATCACCCAGCCAGGTCTCTGTGAAACAAGCCAGGTCAGCCTCTTCATCCAGAAGAAGATCATGGACTATGTGTGTTTTATTTTTGCCTAACCTGGCATTACACAAGAGCAGAAAAAGGTTCTGTGGCTGGTTTGGTATGCTCTCCAGCCCTTTTGGGAGAGCAGGGTGAATGGAAGGGGAGAGAGATATCTGTCAGGGTTCTAATCGCAGCCCCTCTTGAAACACAAAAGGCAGTACTTTGAAAAAGAAATAGCTTCTATTGAAGAAGATACATGCAATAGAAGTGACTTTTTTTTCAGGAATGAAAGAAAGTATAAACATATCACTTTTATAACCATATCAATTAACCCGTCCCCATTAACCAATAAAGCTAATTAATTGGATGGCCTGTTCCTGCGCAATGTCCTCCCATCTGGGATTCTGGCAGCTTTTCTAAAAACAATTAAGC
>NW_024832199.1:0-1349 GCF_019175285.1 Sceloporus undulatus
TTTTTTTTTCAAGCCAAAAAAAGATGAATGACTGTTTTGGAAGCATCCAGCAACAGCAATTCACCTTTAAATAGAATAGGTTTTAGGGCCCCCTACACTGTTGAACATCAAAAATACTCTCATGATCAAATAAGGTAAACATTTGGTTAATGGCAATCTTCTGCTGTCTACTTTTCCTATATTCTTCAACAAATGATATGGACCTTTCTTACAATTGTAATAGTGTGTTTTTTGGGTTTCTCTTTTTATTATTTCTGTAATGTGCAATAGTAATACTATTTTTTTTTAAAAAAAAAATTAAGATGGCATTTGTAGAAGGAAACATCAAGGGAACACATTTGTCAAATGAAACTGCCAATCTGGAATTTATGTCTGGTTTTTCAAGATGCCTTTGTAACATTTCCATAGTGTTACAATTATAGTTTGTTCTGTTTTTCTACAAGATCACTGATAAGGAACATGCTCATAATTCTTTTAAGGAAAATGAAAAATTTTGAGATACAAAACAATAATAAAGCTACCAACATCATTTAAAAACCAAAACAAACAAAAAAAAAACCAAACCTCATTGATAACCACCTCTGAATTTTCTTTTCTTTTCCTGATTGCATTTTTGGCAGCCTTTTGATTTTTTCCAGACAGAAGACTGGTCCACAGAACCACCGGTGCTCCTCACCCCTGCTTTAAACCATTGCTGTTTGGTGAATATTAGTCAAAGTGCCTCTCCCTCCAAAGCTTCCAGCAATTCCAGCCTTCTCAACACACAGCTCCCTTCTGCCCTTAGATTTCTCAGTGTTACCTTGTATTGTTGTGTGTCTTGAAGTCAATTCCGACTCACAAAAACCCTCAGGCAAACCAATCATGGAATTTTCTTGTCAAGATTTTTTTTAGAGAAGGTTTGCAATTGCTTTCCTCTGAAGCTGAAAGAATGTGACTTGCCCAATGTCACCCACTGGGTTTCCATAGGTGAGTAGGGGTTTGAACCTCATCTCTCAGAATTCTAGCCCAACACTCAAACCACTACACCACACTGGCTCTCTCAGTTCCACTGCCCAAAATGTAACTGTATACCTTCAGTGTGTAGGGTGGGTAGTGGAACCTCTTCCTTGTAAGGTGAATGTGAAATTGCTCCTCTATACAGACAGACATGCTTGGTTTCCCAGCAGTTGAGCTCAAGCATAAACGCATAAAACTAAAATTTCCTCAGCAGATGAACCTTCAGTCTTGCAAACAGGACCTATCCTCAGCACACAATCACCACTTAAGCTCCAAGAAATGATCTTTTATTTTCTTTCCTTTTTAACGCCTCCCGCCCTCCACCACCTGGGCAGCGGCTTGGAGGACTCTTT
>NW_024832200.1:0-1349 GCF_019175285.1 Sceloporus undulatus
GGGGGGAAATGCAGGAGGCTGTAGATGAAGGACCAACACAAGCAGTGGAAGATAATTTAGAGTAGGGAAATGGTGGTAAGAGAATTAAGTAAAATGAAAACAATCACAGATACTCTTATCTCCTGCATTTTGGGCCTTAAAATGTGCATTAATGTATAATTCTGTTTATTACACTATAAAATAAAAATCTAAAGCCAAGTACACTATACGTTAACTGAAATATCTCAGTTGGCGTTCACTGACAAAAAGGCAAAGAAAATGTAACCTGCCTGAGAAGGCCTATTGTACACCAAAGACACCTTACTCTGACAGAGGAAAGAAATAGTATACTGTACATGCATATAATTATATGCCAGACAATTTGTTGTAATTATTTTTCACAGGGATATAAATTATTTCAACAGCCCACGTTTTCTCCCACTCTTAAATTTGTTTATGAAGTTACTATATAAAAAGAATGACACTGCACAGCCTACAACGTTGAAATTAATTTTTAGACACAGAGTAATTACTCTGAGTAGCCTGGACAAATTTGGGTTCTTTATTCTGCTGCTGTTTATTAGTTACAGCTACACTGAAAAATGATCAACTAGATCAGCCTTTAGCCTCTCTAGGTCCATTTTCTGTTGGAATCTAGATTGTATTTAAAGTGAGAAGGCCAATGTCCTGATTGTGTTCTCAAAAGGATAGCAAATCACAAAAAGGAGTTATGTATTGTCTGCACTGAAACCGCACCCCTTCCCCAAATTCCCTGAGTCAATCCTGACAGGGCACTGTGTTGGAGTTGGGGACGGCCAGAGCTCCTCCCCCAAGACCATCCCTTAACTTGGGGTCAGATGGATTCTATTAGTTTCAACAGAGTTCATCTTTCCCTTTAGACCCTAAGGGAAACTTAGGGGCGTTACAGACCGCCTGAAAGCGGCGGTCTGTCGGAACTGCCGGTTGCTGTGTCCGGGAACCGCAGCGGCCAAACCACGCGGTTCCCGGATGCGGCAAAAAGAAGCCCGAAAATGGCACTTCTTTTTGTGCCCCAGAAGTGGCACCGCAAGGCGCTAGTCACGCACTCGTGGTGTCACTTCTGGGGTGCGATGTCCGTAAGCTACACGTCTGTGATGTCAAGATGGTGGCGCCCATGTGGAAGGGCGCCGCCATTTTGTACACGCTGCGCACGTACTAGAGTTAGGGGCGTCAGGAAGTGACGCCCCTTCCTAACCCTAGTACACGCTCTGCACGTACTTTACGCCTGTCTGTAACGGGCCCAAATAACAGCTGGGGGTTTAAACTTCCAACACCAGGAGAAAGGATAGATAGATAGATAGATAGATAGATAGATAGATAGATAGATAGAT
>NW_024832201.1:0-1349 GCF_019175285.1 Sceloporus undulatus
GCAACAAAGTTATGCATAGCTAGAGTGGCTGTTGTGCGCCTTCAAGTTGGTTTTGACTTTTGGCAACCCAAAGGCAAAACTATAACAGGGTTTTCTTGGCAAATTTCTTCAGATGGGGTTTGCCCTTGCCATCCTCTGAGGCTGAGAGAATGCGACTTGCCCAAGGTCACTCAGTGGGTTTAAACCCCAGTTTCCAGATCCTAGTCCAATGCTCAAACCACTATACCTAACTTCGATTTAATAATAATAATAATAATAATAATAATAATAATATTTATTTATACCCCGCTCTTCAGCCAAGGCTATCAGAGCGGCAATTTAGGTGTAATACCATCCCAGACCAGCGTGGCAATGAAATTACCACCTAAATACTAGTTACAAGCTGTAGTGTCATTAGGGATGTGTGTGTGAGGGGAGCGATGACCGCACCAGGGGACACTGTAAGGGTGGGGGGTGACACCACTGTTGCTCAAACGTCTCTCTCTGGTCAGAAATCAGCTGTGGCATTCAGCTGTGTCCCTTTAAAATGCTGAAGAGACGGTGTGAGTGGGATGGGGCTTAATAGGAGGAGAAAGGAGAGGCCCAGGTTTAGATTTTTTTAAAAATAATGTATTCATTTTTTAAATAAAATTAAATTTGTCTTTAAAAATATCTTTTTGCCCATTTTTCACTTCAACCACACGAAACTATGGGCCAAAGCACACTGCAGAAATAACTCACCCCCGATAAAACTAGCTGCATGATTTTAAAAAGCTATTTCTATTTCTTCACTGTCTAGGTTGAACTTGTGAAGGTCCTCAGTGGTCATTATATTTGTTTTCTTTATGTTCAGCAGTAAGCCTGCCTTTGCACTTTCTTCTTTGATCTTCCTGAGAAGATGTTACAGGTCTATAGGTCATATTCAGGAGGGAGCAAGCTTGTTTTCTGCTGCTCCAGAGACTAGGACCTGGAGCAATGGATGCAAGCTGCAGGAAAAAAGATTCCACCTCAACATTAGGAGGAACTTCCTGACAGTGGAACACACTCCTTCCTGGGAGTGTAGTGGAGACTCCTTCCTTGGAGGTCTTTAAGCAGAGGCTGGATGGCCATCTGTCGAGGATGCTTTGATTTGCATTTCCTGCATGGCAGAATGGGGTTGGACTGGATGGCTCTATTATTCTATGATTCTATATATATGTATACAGTTGGCCCTCCGTTTTCGCGGGGATCCAGAATGGAGACTTGTGAATATTCAAGCCCCATAGGCTTGAATGGGGTGTGTGTCCCCAGGCACGCGCCCCTTTGGAAATAACAGAGGTTGCTCCTCCACCAGCATTCAAGACCGTGGATCTCAAGTCCGCGAGAAAGGA
>NW_024832202.1:0-1349 GCF_019175285.1 Sceloporus undulatus
AGAAATAATCCAGTTTAGACACTATTTTACCTGCCATGGAATTCTGGGATTTATAGTGTGTAGGAGCACCAGAGAAGCCTAGATATCTCACAAAACTTTGTTTGTGGTTGCTAAGTGCCCTTGATACAAACCTAACCCATGGCAACTCTGTGGATGAAGCCTCTCCAAGAGCCCCTCTCCTCCTCCTCCTCAGTCCCTGTGTGCCTCCCAGTCGTTTCTGACCCGTGGCAACCCTAAGGCAACCCTATCCAAGGTTTTCTTAGCAAGATTTGTTCAGGAAAGGGTTTGTCTTTGCCTCCTTTTGAGGCTGAGAGAGTGTAACTTCCCCGAAGGTCACCCCAGCGGGTTTCCATGGCCGGGCAGGAATTCGAACCCTGATCTCCAGAGTCACGGTCCAACACCCAAATGACAATGCCAGGTAAGACTCCTTAACAATTACGCTGCACTACTTTTATATTTGATTTTAATGGATATGTTTTCAAATTGTTTTTAATTTGTATTTATAGTTTAATTAGATTGAAACTGTTTGTATGATGGCATGGCGCAGTGGTTTGAGGATTGGATGATGACTCTGGAGGCCAGGGTTCAATTCCTCATTTGGCCATGAAGCCCAATGGGATACCTTGGGTGAGTCACATACTCTCAGCTCCAGAAAACCTTAGGGTCACCATAAGTTAGAAAGGACTTGAAACCACAGAACAACAACAATGACAGCCTTTAATTGCATTCAATTTTTGTAAACTGCTCTGAGTCCCAGGACTGAGGAAAGGGCAGGATATTTGGAAATATAAATACCATCATCATCATCATCATCATCATCTTCATCATCATCATCATCCTCACCATCATCTCCCTGACGAAGCAAAAGATGCTGGCTCCTGCAGCTCTCCTTTTTGATCCTACACAACGACTACGCAGCCATTTGATGTGGCTGTTTATCACTGCAAGCTTACTCAGTATCAGACAGGTTCGTCTCTTCAGCTTAAGTCTGCATGGTTTAGCCCTAGATAAACTGCAAGTTCTGCTTTGCAGAATTACAGGGAAAGGATCCAGAAAACCTGGACGCATTAAACACACATCCAATCCCATGCGCTTCGATGCTTCTGAGCCCAAATAACAGCCATAATTATAATCACTGGTTGGACCTGGACACTAAGATTCTCTCTTGGCCAAAGGATGCCGACATCTTTGCTCCAGTTTCCTTCATCTCATGAAAGGGAAGGGAAACAAAAAATACCAATGCAACAAATTCTCCCTGCTTTCAGTCCCCTGTGTGTGTGTGTGTGTGTGTGTGTGTATGCACAACACACACACGCACACCACATAGAGCGCTCTCATAATTGCTGCAC
>NW_024832203.1:0-1349 GCF_019175285.1 Sceloporus undulatus
CAGACCCATTCGCGCTGAGATCGAACAGAGCCCCAATCCAGGATATCGCCAATCCCCTTATCAGCGCACTGGCCAACACGCTCCAAAAAGAGGATCCAGTACGCATTCAGTTTGGCATCTCGCGCATTCACGTGCGTTCGGATTGGGCCATTCGAATGATGGTATGATCGTATTGAGCGAAATAACGTTAATTCGAACCGCCCAGTGCTGAAGTCCCCCAGTTCAAGACTCATCTGATAATGGCCAGTGTTAAGACTGGGGAAAGTAATAGTGCACTCTATTCTGCCTTGGTCAGGCCTCACTTGGAATAAGACTGTGTCCAGTTCTGGGCACCACAATTCAAAACAGATGTTGAGAAGCTGGAGCATGTCCAGAGGAGGGCAACCAAATTGGTGAAGAGTCTGGAAACCATAAAGCCCTATCAAGAGAGACTTAGGGAGCTCTTGTTTAGTTGGAGAAGAGAAGGTTAAGAGGTGATATAATAGCCTTGTTTAAATATTTGGAGGGGTGTCATATTGAGGTTGGAGCAAACTTGTTTTCTGCTGCTCTAGAGAATAGGACACGGAGCAATGGATTCAGAGTACATGAAAAAAATATCCCACCTCAACATTAGAACTTCCTGACATAAAGAGCTGTTTGACAGTGGAACATGTGTCATGGAGGCTCTTTTTTGGGAGGTTTTTAAACAGGCTGGATAGGCATCTGCCAGAGCTGCTCTGATTTTGAAAGGAACGGGGAAAGGGCTTTCAATATGGCATTACAGTTGCTCTGCTGATTCTCACTAGGTCTAAGGTTCTACTCCACAAATCAAAGGAAGACCTCTCATGCTAGATCTGCCAGGGTCACCCTTCGAGACTCCTTCTGCCATGTCAAAGTTAGCTTTGCTTAAGCCATATTGAAACCATTTTAGAATAGGAGAGGTAAGCAGCTGCTGAAAAGTGCCATGAGATTCAAGGTCCTTCTAGCTTGCAAAAGAATACAGGCATTGGGGACTGGGGAGCCCTAGAAGGGAGTTTTAATAGGGAAATTCATGCTGTAGCCTCAGATCAGGCAATGGATGTGTTACTGTGCTGACCTCCTTTAATAAAGATAAAGACAGGGCATTATGAGATCTCAATCAGGTTTCCAGGTTACCTGTCCAGGGTCCAGAATTTCTACTATAGACCAGGTTCTTCCCATCACCCTTCGTAATGAGTGTTGTTGCTGTTTTTTTTTTTTACACATAATGTGCATGGACACAGATGCACCATTTGAGCTGGCGGACAGATTTGGGAGTTTTGGAGCAGCTGGAAACATTTTAGTTTTAAGCGCTCCCATATGACAGGGGGAAAGGAAGGGAAGGCGCCATT
>NW_024832204.1:0-1349 GCF_019175285.1 Sceloporus undulatus
CTGATTATAGTGTTTTAAAACACTCATGGAGGAAGGGGGGTTTCTCCTCCCCATGGAGAAGAGGTGGTTTGTCTGTTTTTGATAAGAATTTTTCTTAACCTCCTGTATTAGTGAAAACCATCTCATGGAAGAAACTGTATTTTTTAGTTTCTTCCCTTTAACAGACATCTCTCCTATGAAAGAAGGGAAAGCAAGGGGAGCCACCTCTCCTGAGGCTAGCTGACTGAGGTTCCCTGTATTTTATAACAGGAACATAACTCTTTTGACAATAAAGTGGAGCTTGGTTGGTCACCTTAATCCAATATATCTATTACCTCCTATGAGTTGTTTTTACCAAGGATCCTCATTGCATGTAAGCATTTGAGGCCTGCTGAGTGACCAGAGGCCTTCTCCTTACTTGAGTCACCCTGTTTATTAGCATTTAAATGAATCTGTATTGTTGAAGCTTATGCTCTTAATGAGAAGTGCTATGGCCGATAACAGTTTGCACAAAGGAGGTAGAACCATGTGCTCATCCTATGTCTTTGGCTGTTCCAGCTAAGGCAAAAAGGCTCTGGCCCTAATGGAGACAGAGATGGAGACCCATGAGGAGGGAAGAAAAATCATCATGTTGGCTTATGGCTAGCCCCTTCCCTTGTTGAATTAGTTTCCAGGCATCTTCTCTGGCCTGGAAAAAGGAGAGGGGGGTGAGCAGAAACAGCACAACTCAAACCTCATGGGCTAACAGTAATAAAATGAACACCAAAAAAAGTTAACCAGTATCTCTTGTAAATCTGAGCCCCCAGACCTGTTGCTGTGGGGGCTCTCCTCTCCTTTATTTGCCCCATCAAGGGAGGCTGCCTGGGCAGTAGCTTCTTCCAGGCACTGAGGAAACTGCTCCTGGGTTAGCAGCAGTGTTTCCAACAAGCCTCGAAGATAATTCCCCAAACGTTTGGCCAAAACTCACCAAATCCTCCCCCACTTCTCACCAAATACAGTCCGGCCAGAGAGGAGAAGGAGAGGAGCTGCTTGGCAGCCATTTTGAGACCGTGTGCTTGAGACCGTGTGCTCGTTGCTGAAGGGGCGGAGCTTCTGTGAGTCACATCTGTGAGTCACAAAAGGGCGGAGCTGGCAGACTAGCTTTATATACCACCTTCCAGAGCCTTCCAGAACAGTCTGGCCAGAGAGAAGAGAAGGAGAGGAGCTGCTTGGCAGCCATTTTGAGACCGTGTGCTGGAGACCGTGTGCTCGTTGCTGAAGGAGCGGAGCTTTTGTGAGTCACATCTGTGAGTCACAAGGGGGCGGAGCTAGCAGACTAGCTTTATATACCACCTTCCAGAGCCTTCCAGAACAGTCCGGCCAGAGAGAGA
>NW_024832205.1:0-1349 GCF_019175285.1 Sceloporus undulatus
TGGGAATGTGTGCCTTTCGCCAGTGTCTGTGTGGCTGGGGCTCCAGGGTCCCTCAGTCCCTCCTGCCTTGTTCCATATTAACTGCAGGAGAAGCCTGTGAGGGTGGGGCAGGGGGCGGGGCCTTCCAGCTCCTCTGACCCCATTGGCCAGAATGAAGAAGGGGAGGAGCTTCTGCCTCTATTTAGCTCTGTGCGCGGAAAAGAGAGAGAGAGAGAGAAGGAGCAGAGAGTGAGAAGGAGGCACACACAGAGAGAGAGAGAGCGCAGCCGCAGCAGCAGAGGGACAAGGCCTGGAAGTGGTAGGCTTCACTATTGTGCTGAGGCCTCCAACTGCCACATGCTGATGTGCAGGTGGCCATTTTGTGTTCTGGAAGCCATTTTGTGTTCTGGCAACCTTTTTGTGTTCCAGTGGCCATTTTGTGCTTCTTGTGACTGTGGGGAACAATGTTCTGGAACCTTCTCTGAGCCCCAGTTGAACAGAGGCTTCTCTTTCTCTCCTGAGGCTCCAGAGTCAGAAGGAGGCCAGGCTCCTTGGACCAAAAGGAAGGAAGTATGTCTCTTTATGCCTCTGGCCCTCCATTTTGGGGCAAAGGAAGGAAGGAAGGAAGTGGTCTATGGGGGTCTGAGGAAGGAGAGGCAGGGACTCAGGGCCCGTGGGGAGGCTGGGCTTTGGGGGCTGGGAGAGAGAGGTGGGGAAAGAGACCCTCCCCTTGGGCTCTAGCTGGGGAGGGTCTCACCAGTCCTTGCCTCCCCCTTTGGGAAAGGAGACCCCCTCAGCCCCCTGGACTCACTCCTGCCACTCATTCCTAGAATGGCTGGGACTCAGAAGAGTTTCCTAGGCATTGTCATCTTCTGCCCTTCATAGCCATTGGCACTGACCTTTTCCCATTGCCTTCCCTCCCTCAGCCCTTGGACCTCCTCCTCCTTCGCACTCAGAGCAACCCTTCTCTACGGCTGAGGAGACGGCCTCTGACCCGGGAAGCTCCGGCCATAAAGGACCGAAGGAGAGGCCTTTCTGGGGCTGCAGGAATCCGTGTCTTTGTATTGAAGGTAGGCCTTTATTCCTGGTGCTGAAGGAGGCCCTTTGCTTAAATGTTTCAGTCCAGGATTGTGTGGAAGGGCTGCAGCTGAGAGAGTGAGACCATGCTTTGCAGGAATAAAGTCCCAAATTCATCTCTGGCAGCATTGTCTTCCCAGAAGGTGGAAGTGAGATTTCCAGATCCCAGACACACAGTGCGCCAGTGAGTCCTTTGTGTGGGGACTCTTTGTGTACAAGTTGTTTACTAGAGCTTTGTGAGGTATGTGTTTCACTGGGTTTATATAATGAATTTACTTACTTCTTCACTTCCC
>NW_024832206.1:0-1349 GCF_019175285.1 Sceloporus undulatus
TAATAATAATAATAATAATGCAATGAGTTGATGAATAACTAAGACAATATGATTAAATTAAAAACATTAGAGGAAATAAGAGAAGAAGGTAAACAATGTAATTGGCTTACTTTCAGGCAAATAAGAGAGAGGTTTTTGTTGGATATGAAAACATATGAAATAGAAATAATTAGTACAGAAATACTAGGAAATGTGCTTTCTATCAGGAAAGGTTCACTTGTGGGGAGATTGTATACAATCCTGTTAAAACATTTTATGGAATCTGAGGTGGTTAAAGAAAACATGGTTCAATGGCCAAGAAATCTAGGACACAATATTGAGATAGAAGAATGGGAGTTAACCTGGAAAAGGAGGATAAAATACACAGCTTCCCAAGCCCTAAGGGAAAACTACTACAAAGTATTTTTATATAATATTTGAAACCTGAAAAAATACATAATTATCTAAGACTTGTTCTAATGTGTGCTGGATGTGCGGAAAAGAAAAGGGCACATTTTTCCATCTCTGCTGGTCATGTGTAAAAGTGAAAGAATACTGGAATATGGTACATTATATAATAAGACTGGTAGAATGGGACAAAGTGATGGACTAGATCAAAATGATGGAAGATTTAAGGGGAATCATAGAGTTGGAAGAGAACCCAAGGGCCCTCCAGTCCAACCCCATTCTGCCATGCAGGAAATCTCAATCAAAGCATGCCTGACAGATGGTCATTCAGCCTCTGCTTAAAGCCCTCCAAGGAAGGAGACTCCACTACACTCCGAGGAAGAAGTCTGGAACAGTCTGTTCCACTGTTGAACAGCTCTTATTAGCACGAAGTTCCTCCTAATGTTGAGATGGAATCTCTTTTCCTGGAGCTTGCATCCATTGTTCCGGGTCCTAGTCTCTGGAGCAGCAGAAAACAAGCTTCCTCCTTCCTCAATATGACATCCCTTCAAGTATTTAAACAGGGCTGTCATATCACCTCTTAACTTCTAACTATACTTCTATTGATGCAGCCTAAAATCGCATTCCCTTTATAGCTGCTGCATTGCACTGTCGACTCATATTCAATTTGTTGTCTACTTGGACTCCTAGATCTGACCTGATTTGTCTCATAAAATTCATTGCATGGCTCTCCCTAAAGACAAAGGTCGGTGTCCCATTGTATCCAACCCCCTTAGAGGCTTCTATCTTAGTGGTACAGTGAATCCATGTTGGTTTTAATCTTGACTGTCCAAGGCATTGAATTTATTGGGGGAAAGAGAGTTCAGTAAAAAGTTTGGGGTGGATTTAATGTTCCCCTGCCCTGACCTCCTTTACTATAAGGATAAATTCTCAGTGGGGAGGAATAACTAACTCTCTTTGCA
>NW_024832207.1:0-1349 GCF_019175285.1 Sceloporus undulatus
CGGCATTTTGCTGCTTCCCCGCAGCCTGAAAAGCGGCGGATCGGGGCATGAGCGGCTGCCGTTCTGGCAGCTCAGGCCCTGATCCGGCGGGGAAAGGGGCAGGTGCAGCCCGCCTCAAAGAGGCGGTCTGTAACCCGCCTTAGACATATTTAGGACACCGCACCCCAGAACTCCAGACAACCTCTTCCAGTGGCTTCACGTATATGTTAAACAGCATAGGGAACAACACAGAGCCCTAAGGGACCTCTCCAGATGACCTCAGATCCCAGAACGGTTCATACAAGGAGATATGGTCTGCCAGATAACATGGACCTGAGCCATATAGGCAAAGACACATCACACTGGAGCTCATTTTGGCATTAAAGAGAGATTAAAGCACATTTAAAACATCCTGCAAATGAAGCGAAAATGGCAGGTAATTGCGTGAATTATTATCATATGAAATTGCACAAATAAAGTGATATTGGAAATGCATTGTCACTGAAATCCCGAAAGTAAAAAAGATGTGCCTTAATGCTTCATTGTGACCACTTCAATTGTGGGTTTTGTGTGATGTCATGTGAAATCATTTCATGTAATCACATGATTTTTCCAGGATATTTACGGGATGAACTCCAGATCTCCTTTGTGTGATAAAGTCCATAGGCAAGGACATATAGACAAGGACACGTTTTCTGCTACTCTGCAGTTTTAAAACTATTGGAATAGTGGCAAGCTCTACACTTGAGTCATTACACTGCTCCCTCGGGTTACGAAATTAATTCGTTCCGCGCCCGCGTAGAGTTCCTGAGTGTAGATGACTTTCACCTGTGTATGTATAGCTCTAATTAAGTTTTCACCCTTAATAAGGCTGTCCTTGTAGTGGGCTCTCTCGCTCCCTTTTGATCACTCTATCCTTAGCTTTTCTTTCTGTTGTATTACGCTTGTGTTATGTAGTTTATATTATTTGCTATTTGTTATTATATATGCCATTGTTATTATGCTTTATTTATCATTTGTATATATGGGTTTAATGTGATTTTGTTATACTGCTTTGTTACCCTTTTTAAGCATTTAGATAAAAACATTTTATACTACTTTGTCCCTTTAGTCTCTTTTCAAACCCATTGTTACAACAAAAACCAGACTCTAACAGGCTTGGCTTTGATATTTAAATATTTTTTTTTGTTTCCTTAAAAGAGCTCAATGCTTAGTAAACTTAAATTACCCCATAGAAACACAACAATCAACACACTCTTCTAGCCCAGCAGTCTCTTTAGAAGGAGCAAAAAAAGACCCCTTTATTGGCATAATTCCTGAATTTACCACCTTGAAAGAGACTGTTGTCATCTGCCTTCAAGTCCTTTCCT
>NW_024832208.1:0-1349 GCF_019175285.1 Sceloporus undulatus
GGAACCTTCTTCCCCCACGAGCAAGAGCCATCACTTCTTTAACCAGCTTCAAAACGGAGTTGAAAACCATCCTATTCAGAGAAGCCTTCCCAGGCATTGCATAATTGTCGCTTACTATTTGATGTTCTTGTGGTGCCTGTTTATTGAACCATTTCCTGTATTGCTATGTACTGTATATGCATTATCCTACTTGAGAGTATGTATTTTCCCTGGAAAATGAAGCCTCGCCCTCCCTCCAGTCCATCTGCCTTGGTCCAGGCCTTGGAGGTAGAGAGGAACTGCTGGACCTCTTACCCTTTCCCTCCACCACCCCCTTCTCCTTCTGTGTCTTGTCTTTTTAGATTGTAAGCCTGAGGGCAGGGAATCGTCTAACTACCTGTAAAAGATTGTATGTACAGTGCTGTGTAAATTTACAGCGCTTCATAAATAAAGGTTAATAATAATAATAATAATAATAATAATAATAATAATAATAATAATAACAACATGTATGTCTGCTTCCCAGCAGCCCCTGTAATGGAGGGGGGATGTGTGAAGTGAGGAAGTCTATTGAATAAAGTAATATCATTGAGTGACAATGCTATCATTGAGTGACAAGTGATATCACTGAGTGACAATCTGTTTGTTGGTAACAAACACCTGGCACTTCTTTTACAAAGCTTAGGTTTGGTGCAGTGACAACTTGTGGCTTCCATGTCAGTTGCGCAGTGAATCTGCTCTGGGTTTTATTCTATTCTGGGTTTTTGGAGGGAGGAAATAAGGTTTAACACTTTGGATAGCTACTTGAAAGTTTGAACAAAAATCCACAGCTGATTCACTGCTCCACTAACAGTGGAAATATCAACTGCCTGTGGTTTGAAATTTAACTGGCAGGCTCCTGCCTCTCTGTAGTACTACTGTACCATAAAGGCCTCTCTCTATGTGATAAATAAATGACTGCTATCATTCCCACAAGAGTGAACTCTGTTGGTGAATGGTGAGTTGTTGTGTGCCTTCAAGTCATTCCTGACTTACGGTGACCCTAAAATCACAGGATTTTCTGGGGCTGAGAGTGTGTGACTCGCCCAAGATCCCCCAGTGGATTTCCATGGCTGAACAGGGAATTGAGCCCTGATCTCCAGAGTCGTAGTCCAGTGCTGAAGACACTATACCACACTGGCTGTTAAGTGATGAGAACTGATAATTATGTAGTTGAAACCGAGAAACAGGAGGATGGTATCAAGAAACTTTGAGAAATACTGAGTTTTGCTATTTTAAAAATTTAAAACAAAACTTCTACTTTAAAAAATATATTTTTTTTTAATTTATATACCGCTATTCCAAAGATCATAGCGGTGAACAGCAAGTAA
>NW_024832209.1:0-474 GCF_019175285.1 Sceloporus undulatus
ACAGGAGTCATATTTATTTTAATCAGTAAATGCAAACTCTAATAGATGGGAAATACCATGATTAGTGCATTGCCAAGAGTGGCCACCAGATGGCACTCCAGGATAGAAGTTGGTGAGAAGCCCAAAGAGGCTGCAGTGCCCTGAGTATCCACAAGAGGGGGGTGTGATATTAAGAATGTTCTTTATGGATAAAACCAAAGTCTATGGGGACTAATGTGATTTTTCCATTGGCTCTCCATTCCTGAGGTGGCGTGGCCTCTTTCCCTTTACCTGGACCTTCCTCCGATCCCATTGGCTGCCTATTCCCGAGGGGTGTGGCCTCCCACTTTGCACATGGCACATCATCATAATAATTTAAAAGGTGAATGGTTTATTATTATTATTATTATTATTATTATTATTCGGAAAACATTCAAGAGCAAGGCTACCCAAAACTGGTGGACTTCTGCCTCTGGGTTCCCAGGAGAAATAAGA
>NW_024832209.1:574-1349 GCF_019175285.1 Sceloporus undulatus
TATTATTCGGAAAACATTCAAGAGCAAGGCTACCCAAAACTGGTGGAATTCTGCCTCTGGGTTCCCAGGAGAAACAAGAAGCAGTGGTCAGTGGGCTTTACAAAAGGAGGCTCCTAGAAGGTCCATTGCTTCAGACAGTGACTCTTTCCCAGTCTCCCTCCATCCTCCATTGATGCTGGTGCTGCTGGAAGGCCTTGCAGCTGGACGGAGGGTGAGGAGGAAATGGCCCTTGGCTTTGCCAGGCGAGGAATGCCTCTCTGCTTGGACCTCAGCTCCCAGGAGCCTCAGCTATATTGGCCAAGAGCCTGGGATTCTGGGAGCTGAAGTCCAGGATCCCTTCTTAAAGAGCACCGTTTGGGGACCTAAATGCCTTCACTGCTCCCTGCATTTCCCAAATCCCAAAGCAATAGCCAAGAGTGGCCATCAGAGGGCGCCAGGATAGAGGTTGGGAGGAAGCCCAAAGAGTCCAAAGAAAGTTCTTGTGAAGCCCAAAAGGGCTGCAGTGATCTAGAGTAGCCACAAGAGGGCAGACTTGTATCGGGAATATAGTTTATTAGCCACTTCCTGTTACACTGAAGTCTATTGGTAAAGCCTTTGAGCCTCACTACAGAGAGAAGTTGGCAGGAGGAGCTGTAGTAGGGATCCAATCTACTCCTGTCAGTCCCATAGATATTGATCTGTTCATTTTATTTTGATTCTGGTGTTGAAGGGAGTGATTTGAATGGGAGGAAAACATCAATATTTTCCACTATTGATTGTGTCTACTTTCAATAGA
>NW_024832210.1:0-1349 GCF_019175285.1 Sceloporus undulatus
CAAGCTGCAATTTCTGCAGTGTAGATCCAGAGAGAGAGAGGAGGGGGGAAGCAAAGGTGGGCTGAGAGAGTGTGACTTGTGCAAGCAGCCTCTATGACATCTCCTTGATCCAATGCCAGCTGCTTTACTGCTCTGGGCACTTTCTGGCCCCTGGTCCTCACCTGCTCCAAACTCGGGGACTTTCAAATCCCGCTCCCAGCCGTCCACCTTTTGCAAATATTGGTAGACTAGATTCTCCCTCTCCTGAGCCGCCGAGGCCTCCTCCAGCGCCGACTCCAGCTGGCTCTGAGAGGAGAAAAGGCCGCCTAAGCCGCCTAGGCTTCCTTCGCTGTCGCCCGCAGCCGCCATTTTGTGCCTCTCCCTCAAAGAGAGAGAGAGAAACTCCCTTCATCATCATGAGAGGCGCTTCAGTTTATCGCCCTGACGTTTCGTCCTCGGCACTTTCGAGGCCGCTCTCCTCTCCCACACTGTCGTTTAAAAATTAAATAATACAATAAAATGTACAAGCCTGTCATGAAAAAAATATAATTTATTTATATATATTGCTTTTAAGACCTCGGAGTAAATAATTCCCATTTTTCAAAAGGGAACTAACGATCGGGAATGGCACATTCGACACAAAATTGGCTGTACAGTAATTGCAATTTTGATCCCGCCGTTTCTGAAGGAAGGAAGGAAGGACGCTTGGAATAAATAGCAGAGATGGGAAGAAATGGGTTTGAAGATGTAAAGATCGTGCTTTATTGTTATTTATTATTAGTATTATTATTACTATGGGTGGTAGTGAAAGGGCATGAGGCGTTTGAGGGAGGGGGAAAACGCTGCCAAGGAGGGAAAAGGAGGTTTGAAATGTAATAGTAAAGCGGGATAAAATGTGCTTTCTCTTTTCCTCCTTGGTGTCATTGAGATGAGAACTGGGTCTCTCTTGGATCTAGTCCACACTGCAGAAATAACCCAGTTTGAGACCGATTTAACTGCCCTGGCTTAGTGATAAGGAATCATGGGAATTGTAGTTTATTGTGGCACCAGGGCTCTCTCTCTCTCTCACACACACACACACAAAACTACAACCCCCACAATCCCCTAGCATTGAGCCAGGGCTGTCAAAGTGGTCTCAAACTGGATTATTTCTGCAGTGTGTTTTGGACCTTAAAGTGAAGTGCCATTCATTTAATAGGCAGGAGTCCACAGGGCACTGCCTGGGCATGTCAAGGCCCTGGCAAAGGGAGGAAAGAATGCTTTTTTGCCCTCCTAAGGTGCATTAACATTGTAGAAATAATGCAGCCTGGCACCACTTTTAAGTGCTGTAGCTCCATTTTATGTAATCCTGGGAGGTGTGCTTTTTGGCT
>NW_024832211.1:0-1349 GCF_019175285.1 Sceloporus undulatus
GTATATCGTTCCTGCCCTCCCACCTCTCCTTCAGAAAACGACCCATTTCTTGCCCGAAAAAACTTTTTTACTGTATTGTGTTACGAAAGTTTTACATTTTCTTGCTGTTTAATAGGATTTTTAAGGGTTGATTAATGTTTTTATAATTGGGAGAAAGGTTGGGGGATTGGAATTTTAATTGTATTTCTTAATTTGTATGTCATTTTATTACTGTAATCCTCTTTGATTCCATTGAGAAAAGGTAGAATATAAATAATAATAATAATAATAATAATAATAATAATAACATCTCTTCAAGGGGGTCAAAAGCCCTTTCAGTATGCTCCCAGAACTGGGGGGGGGGGATGTTTCTGGGGCTGTGGGTCTCTCTGTTGGTCCTCCTCTGCAGGGTTGTTGGAAAAGGTAAGTATGTGAGGGAGGATGCCCAATCTGGATCCTGTGGGTCTCTAAGCCTAGTTCCCAGGTTGACAAGGGATATCCAGAGTTTTGAGGTCCGTCCGTCTTCCTCCTCTTGGCTTTGGCCAAGAGGATTTTGGCTCTTCTCTCCCCACAGAGCCCCCTCCCCCAGGACTCCAGAGAAAACTCCCCCCCCCAAGAAAAATGCCATTGAATCCTATCCTGTGCGATGCTTTCTATTTGGCACAAAACTCTTCCCCAAATGAGGCATCAGAAGAGAGGGGAGGGGGCTCCTCAAAGACCTTTTTACCTTTGGATCCCCCTCCTCTCCATGGCCATGCCTCTCTCCAAGGGTCCCACTGGCCTTCATGTCTCATAATAACTCCCCAAGTACCCGGGACCCAAGGAATCCCCCAAGGAGGGGGCAGGAAAGGAAAGAGGGAGAGGAAGCCTTGCAGGACCCCTGCCTTTCTTTGGGGGGAGAAGAGGGGCTTCTCCCCTCCAGCCATTCCTCTGAATGAACAAGGGCTCTCCCCACTTCCCCCCCTTCAGTGTTTAAGCCAGAACTGACCACTCCAATCCAAACAATACATTAAAATCCCTAAAACCTAAAACATCACCCTCTTCCAAACCTAGCCCCCACCTCCAATTCCCACAGTCTCTGCCTCACAGGTAACAAGCCCCCCTTTTGCCATTCACAGAAACTAGCCCTTTCCGTTAATACCTGCCCCCAAATTTCTTAAGCCAAAATCCCACACATTGCAAAAGCTATAATTCCCATAACTATTCTAACCAGCTGCAACAAATCCCAACCTCCCATCTACCTAACCTAAACCACAACCCACAATCCCCAGCCAAATTGACAACCCAAAGCAATTATCTATACTATTGGCAATTAAAACCTAAACTTAACAAAATCCAACTTGAAAACATAGAGACATATTGACAGACAA
>NW_024832212.1:0-1349 GCF_019175285.1 Sceloporus undulatus
CCAGATGCCTGATCTCCTTCCATTTCTCCTTCCCCTCTCCATCTTTCCCATCTGCTCTCAGGCCCATCTGCACTGCTTGAGCATTTCACCTTCAGCATCTCTTCCCTGTCATTCCATATTTCACATTCTCTCTTACACACAGATAAGAGAGAAAAAGAGAATGGTGCAGGAAAGAGACACTTTCAGTCCCATCTGGTGAGAAGGGTAGGATAATAAATATATGCAATTAATCTATTGGAATGGCTTAGGAAGGGTCTGGGAAGTGGAGTCCAGTTTTGGTGAGGATAGGGCTGCAGAGAGGAGCCTTCAAACAGCCTGAAGACACCTCCAAGACAGGGCTGGACAGCTGTTGAGGATTGGGCAGCCAGACTGGGCCCACAGGGATCTCAAAGGGACCCCCATTGGACCACCTGGGGAAAAAAGGCATAATGTTTACCTCCTCAATATCCCCCAGCATCCTATTATCATCAATCTGAGCCATTGTAGGGCCAAGAAAGGATATTGGAAGGCTGTCCAGAACATAGAAACACTGAAACATAGATCAAAAAGACCTGAAAACTTGCTAAGGGATGTACTGAACAGCATTGGGACCCAAAACATATTAAATGCCATGGTTCTTTCCTAGGATAGATTTGCAGTTTAGCAAAGGGCATTTACAATCATCAGATGGAGAGCTCTACTGGCTCCATAAAGTAAAGTACAAATCCCAAGATTCCAAGGATGTTGCTTTGACCATTAAAGAGGGATCATAATGCCATCTATGTAGCATGCAAGACCCCCCTCTTCAGAAGGAAGAGCAAATGATCCAAGTTCCTTTCCCAGAGAGGATAGGTTTTCATAGGTTTCCATCATCACTTCGTTATATAAAAATGTCTGCTTCGGACTCAAGAGTGGCCATTCCTCCTCACTCCTTCCACTCTCCTCCCTCAGTCTCCCTCTCTCCCCTGAAAGCCTCAAACTGACAAGTGCCAAGTGCTGAGGCAGAGGCTGACATTTTGTGTTTTGGCAGCCATTTTGTGTTCTGGTGGCCATTTTGTGCTGCTTGTGTCTGTGGGGAATAATGTTCCGGAACCTTCTCTGAGGCCTCAGTTGAACAGAGGCTTCTCTTTCTCTCCTGAGGCTCCAGAGTCAGAATGAGGCCAGGCTCCTTGAGCCAAAAGGAAGGAAGTGTGTCTCTTTGTGTGTCTTTTGTATCTCTTTTCTGAGAGGGTTATCTTATTACACAGCTCTGCTCCTTGTGGGGAACATGGGTTTTAAAGGGGATCAGAAACAAGGAGGATAGTTTTAATGTAAGCTTTATTCTTATTCTTCACAAACATTGGACTTTGCTATAGGGGTGTCTATGTAGA
>NW_024832214.1:0-1349 GCF_019175285.1 Sceloporus undulatus
CTGTTATACTGAAACTTTGCTGAACATCATTTGTTGGTTCAGGATAGAATGGTGTAAGAGCCTTAACCCTGACAAAAGGAAGAAGACAAACATATTTCATATGCTTAATTTGTTTGTACAGTGCCAATAGACATACGCATGCATAGGGTTATCTTACAGCTGTATATGCCTGTTATGGAATGCCAGCCAGTTTACAGAAAGGGTCTAATTTGCAGAAATAGCCAAATCTGTATGTTCTGCAGTACATAACATGTTCCCTGTTTAGATTTGGCCCTTAAACAAATGCATACATATATAACATTTTAATACTATCAAGACACTATGCACTGCCCAGGATCTTGCTCTCTTTTTGCCAGCAAGTGAAGACATTTCTATTTATACAGACACTTGAATTGTGAATTTTATGAAACTGTAGTGTGTGTGTAAATGATGTAATGTTTTCTAATCTTGTTATTTTATTTTTATTGAAACCAAGTTTTAAACACATTTAAGTGTTTTAACTGTTTTCTAGCATATATTTATTAACAGTAATATGTAATTCTTTTTACTTTTGTACATTAGTGTTTTACCTGTATCTTTTTAAATGATTGTAAATTCTATTCCAGGAGAAAGGTGGCATATAAAATCAATCAATAAATTAAATTATAAACTCAGATTCAAATACAGTAAAACAGTTCTGAATAATCATCTGCATCAACATTAGCACCACCAATACCACCATACTGTTTAGAGGATCTTGTTAGGTTTGTGTTCAGTATATATAATCCATTCTTTCATCTTTACAAAAATGTTAATAGGTTTATGTGGTCTGATTATATGGTATTATCCAAGTGCCTTAAAAGGTAATTGCATTTTACTATCTATCTGCTTTTCATTAAATTACAGTGCTGGGTTAAAATGCAGATGAGATAATGTACACCAAAGTACCAATGACTGAACAGAGGACAGTTAAGGTTTTGGAGTAATATCATTGTTATTTATTTGTAATGTAATAAATTAAACCACATTACATTTTTAAAGAAACCTATATTGTAAAAGGGGTTCCCTTCAACATTTCCAAAACCTGGAACATGGACCCAGCATCTCCACAGTTGCTCACCTAGTTTGAACAGAAAGCTACTTTCGTTGACCTAGAATTTCAGTGGTGGCATACCTTCATCAGAAGGGCTTCATGGTCTTTCCCTACCTGGACGACTGGCTATTTGCAGCCGAATCCCAAGGCGAGCTGCAGGAGGCAGTCTCATTCGCCTTGCACCTCTTGGACTCCCTCGGGCTGGTCGTCAACAGGGAAAGTCCCACTTCACACCGACCAGACAGGTCAAGTTCATCGGGGCCATCCTCGACTCCGA
>NW_024832215.1:0-1349 GCF_019175285.1 Sceloporus undulatus
CAAGTTACTGATTGCAAAGTTCCCATGATGCTGGGCTGCTTTTTGACGCCATTCCCCTCCGGTGGACTTCCTTTTTAAGGACAACTCCTTGGAGGGGGGGTGGCCTTGTCTTGCATGTTAGGAAACCCTTGGTGTCATCTATCCCTGCCACATTCCTCTGTCCTGCATGGACACCTGGGGGGCTGTAAATGCAAGGGGCCCCTAGGGGTCATCCATCCCTGCCCCATTCTTCTGTCCTGCATGGACACCTGGGGGGCTGCACATGCAAGGGACCCCTAGGGGTCATCCATTCCAGCCCCATTCTTCCATCCTGCATGGAGACCAAGTAGGCTGTAAATGAAAGTGGCCCCTAGGGGTCATCCAGCCCAGACCCAGTCTTCCGTCCTGCATGGACATCTAGGAGGCTGCAAATGAAAGGGGTCCCTAGGGGTCATCCATCCCTGCCCCATTCATCTGTCCTGCATGGAGACCTAGGAGGCTGTAAATGAAAGGGGCCCCTAGGGGTCATCCATCACAGCCCCATTCCTCCATCCTGCAAGAACATCTAGGAGGCTGCAAATGAAAGGGTCCCCAAGGGGTCATCCATTCCAGCCCCATCTCTGTCCTGAATGGACACCTAGGAGGCTGCAAATGAAAGGGACCCCTAGGGTCCATCCATCCCTGCCCCATTCCTCTGTCCTGCATGGACACCTGGGGGCTGCACATGCAAGGTGCCCGTAGGGGTCATCCATTCCAGGCCTATTCCTCCAACCTGCATAGACACCAAGTAGGCTGTAAATGAATGGGGTCCCTAGGGGTCATCCATCTCAGTCCCATTCGTCTGTCCTGCATGGACACCTAGGAGGCTGGAAATGAAAGGGTCCCCTAGGGGTCATCCATCCCAGTCCCATTCCTCTGTCCTGCATGAACACTTAGGAGGCTGCAAATGAAATGGTCCCCTAGGGGTCATCCATCCCAGCCCTATTCCTCTGTCCTGCATGGACACCTAGGAGGCTGCAAATGAAAGGGGCCCCTAGGGTCCATCCATTCCAGCCCCATCTCTCTGTTCTGCATGGACTCCTCTGTCTTATTATTCTTTTTTGTCTTCTGCAGTGGAGGATGCCAAGCTTCTTACAACATCCCAACCATCAGCCCGCTATCCCTCGGGTTAGAAAGGCTGCTCAGCGGAGGAACCAAAGAAAAGGCCCAGGGATGGCCAGGGCTCAAGGAGCACGGATGCAGAAAAAAAGCTCCTAACCAAGGCCCTGATCAACGCCAGAGTGTTCCTGCTCAGACCTTCGACATGACTTTCCCTCAACGAGCAAGTGTTCCTCCTCTGACCTTCCAGATGGCCGTTTGTCTGCCAGCAA
>NW_024832216.1:0-1349 GCF_019175285.1 Sceloporus undulatus
AACACTGTCACAGGAGTCTCTTTGTAGGTTTTGTCAAAGGGGCTTTGCCATTGCCATCCTTTGAGGCTGAGAGAGTGTGCCTTGGGGGCTGGGGGTGTGCTGGGTGCCTTGAACTCGTGTCTACTGACCCTATTCCCAGGGTTTCCTTGCCTTCAGGTTTGCCTTTCATGTTGCCCTTTGTCTTCCTCTGAGGCTGAGAGAGTGTCTGCTGCCCAAGGTTCCCCTGCAGTGGGTTTCATGGCCCAGAATGAATGCCATTTTCATCATGTAGATATGTGTGTGTCTGTGTGTTGTCTGCCTTCCAGTTGGCCATTGGTCTTCCTCTGAGGCTGAGAGAGTGTGACTTACCCAAAGTCACCCATTTTATATAATGGGACTCGAGTACCCATGGATTTTGCTATCCAAACCAAATCCCAAAGGATACCAAGGGCCCATTGTTTTTCCATCTTTTTTTGCAGACAGCAAAGCAGATCTTGCTTGCCTGATCTTTGCATGTTCAAGAGCAGTGTTGGCCAAATGCTAAGAGCTGCCTTGTGCGTTAGGAAGAGGGTCCTGGAAAACAGTCCTCTTCCTCTAGACCCACAGACTCAGAAAGACACGGGCCCCCCATTCAATGGGACCCCTTTCTTTGAGGCTGCTCTAGGTCCAGGAGGGTCTCTCAGGAGAGATTGGGAAAGTCAGCCTTTGGGGAGTTCTGGTGCTTAAAGGTTAATATCTCCAGGCTTTGCTGAGAGGGCAATATTTGGGATTTGGGCAGATCCAGGCTGCAGGGCTCTCTCAGATCTGGTTCAAAAACACTGCAGAAATTATGATGATGATAATGATTATGATGATGAATCTTCCCTTCAAACCCACAGAGCCTTATGGACGCTCAAATAGTAACAGAGGTCAAAAACACATTGCAGAAATAATCCAATTTGCAGAAATAAACCACTTCAGCTGCCCTAGTTCAGTGTTTGGGAATCCTGGGAATTTTAGTTTATTATGGCATCTGAGTTGTCTGACAGAGAAGACTAAATGTCTCACAAAACTACAGTTCCCAGAATTCCCTAGCATTCAGCCAGACAGTTAAAGCAGCCCTGAACTTGGACCATTGTTAGTGGTTGGCTTGGAGCCTGAATAGGGTTCTAGAAGTGTTATGCCCAAGATTGTAAGGGCAACCTGTTTATCCTGAGAGCGTGTAATGAGAACCTCTCCCTCCGTGGACCTATTCACAGCAAGGCTGAGAAAGACATTGAGACACCAAATTTGGTTTTAAACACCATGCATGTAACATTTATTGAATCACACAAGTAACACAAACATTATCAAGAGCTCTTTCACTCACACATTCATACAATACTCACACA
>NW_024832217.1:0-1349 GCF_019175285.1 Sceloporus undulatus
TGAGATTTCAAAGCCCAGCCCTGGCACCACAACAAACTACAAATCCTGGGATTCCATAGGATGGAGTGATGAGAGTGAAAGCAGTGTGCAGCAGCCGAAGTTTGCTTAATGCAGTTCTTAACATGGTGCACCTCTTGCCTACAGAGTCTCCCAGGCCCCAGCGGGGCCCTAGAGTCCTCGAGGGGCTTGGGAAAGGCTGTCTCCCAGGCCCAGCGAGGCCTTGGAGAAGGTTTAGAAATGTAGGACCTTTTTTTTGGTTAATTTCCTGGCCAGGAAATTTGTTTAAAATGTCCTACATTTTAAGCCTTGTCCTACATTTTTTCCCAGTTTTGAGGTCCCCCGGGATGGCAACCCTATCTTGGGGGAAAGCCCTCCCTTGGGTCTGCAATGGCTCAGAGAGGGCCCAACAGTGGCAAAATGGCCTCCTCTGCCCCAAACAGATGCTGTTGGATGTTGGGGGCAAAACATTATTTCATCCCCCCCCCCCCGGCAATACAATGTGTGGTTGCCCCTGAGATCTCCTCCAAACCTCATCAGTAGTCCATGCCTGTTTTATAATGTTTTAAGGCTGCTCCCTGGCACTTGACCCTCACCAAAATTTGAGTCCAGGTCCCAGCCCCCTTACTCTGCATTTGACAATGAGTTATTGGAATCTGACTCCAACTTAATTTAATATCAAATAGGGACGAGTAAACATAGGGCTAAATCTTGAGCTAACACTTTCCTCTCTTAACTCTGATATTCAGTACAGTATTATCTATCATTATCCTTCTTTACAAAAGAACTTGTCAGTCATGGGAGAGTCCACACAGGAGAGAAGCCATACAACTGCCAGCATTGTGGGAAATGTTTTTTCTCAGAAGTCAAACCTAATGACACACCAGAGAGTCCACACAGGAGAGAAGCCATACAAATGCCAGCGTTGTGGGAATTTTTTTTCTTTCAAGTCAAGCCTATTGAAACACCAGAGAATCCACACAGGAGAGAAGCCATACAAATGTCAGCAATGTGGAAAATGTTTTTCTTGGAGGTCAGGCCTATTCAGTCACCAGAGAGGCTGCACAGGAGAGGAGCCACACACATCCAAGCAGTGAACAAACATTATTTTTGTAAAGAATGAATACAAAAATACTGTTTCAATCCGGCAGTGATAAGAAAAGGTCCTCATGATTTTATTTGTACATTTTTTTCCTGTCCATATGTCTGTTTATGTTTTAATGTTATGTTTTGTTAAGTTTAGGTTTTAATTGCTACTAGTATAGATAATTGTTCTGGCTTATACATATTTCTGATATGTGTTTTCAATAAAGGTCTTTGCTATTTCAACACACTGGATTCTTTGATGCACA